>NW_026596134.1:27666897-27742649 GCF_907164565.1 Psammomys obesus | reverse complement strand
TGTGTGTGTGTGTGTGTGTGTGTGCGTGCGCACGCGCGCGCATTTATGTGTGTTTGAGGGTGGTCTTTTTTTTTTGTTCAGAAGATTATTCAGGTCATTTGTTTTTTATAGTGAATATTAGGTTTGTTAAAGATACAGATTAACTAAAAGTCTTAAACATACTTGTCTCCTAACATTTTAACCTTCATTTTCCAGAGGCTTATTTTTTTTTTGTACTTTAAGAGCGCTTTAATTTAAATTGCCTTTATAAATTGAGCATTTTAAAGTACTTATCTATTAAAATCTTTCAAAATGCATTTAGATCTGATATTTAATAATTAAAAAAGAAAATAGATGTTTATATTTAAAATCACAAGGCTAAGCCAGTTATTTAAGGGACATTTTAAATTATATTCAGCAGTTTAATTTTTTAATTATATTCATATGCAGGGTTCTTAGTCCAAGTATTTCAGAAGCCAAATAATTGTGCGTACACCCGTTTCTCTCATCCCATCACAAAAGCTGTAATCAGGCTTTGTTCTCCTTTCTAATTCCAGCTGGCTTCTCAGGTCACTTAAACAAACCCAGCGCCACATGTGTGTAGTGTGAAGCTTTGGCTCATCAAAGAAGACTCCCAAGGTCACCACCATTGAGGCTCCCCTTCCTAAGCTTGTTTGGGGTTCTGCATGGCAATGCTGGTAGAGGTTGAATTGATGACGTGGTAACACGTGGGGTCTGAGGTTGGATGTGATGACACGTGGTGTCTGCAGCCGAACGCATGCAGGGTGCTGGATAAGTTCATTGTTGTGTGCTCTTTGCCGGTGGGGCCTCTGTGGCCCTGCCTCCAGGTGGCCTGTCCCCCAGCCGTCCCTGGTTTTCAGGTTTCAGGTTTCTCAATCATAGAAGGGTCTGTAGTCTCCAGGACAGGTACTGACTTACTCAGTTAATGCATTGATTGCTTTAAGTTCTGCATTTTTCTGTTCTTTGTTCTTTCTTTAAATTAGGCCTACATAGTTTATGTGTATGGTGTTTTGCCCATGTGTACATACATGCACTATGTGTGTACCTGGTGTTCATGGAGGACAGGAGAGCCACGGATCCTGTGGAGCTGGAGTTATGGCTGGCTGCCCACCCTGTGTGGGTGCTAGGAACAGCCCCTCTTCCACAGAGCGCATACACAGGGCCTGTATTTGGGTCACAGCCGTCTCTTGCTCACATCTCATATACAGTGTGATTCCATATTGTAGCTATTCAGTTTGGATTATAAGAATTTTTTTCCTGTGGACTTTGTCAGCACAGGCACCATGCAGTAGAATGTTGTGCGAGCCACACAGGTAACTCTAAATTTTGTAGTGGTCATAGTAAGGGAAATTATTTTCAGCAGTTTTTAACTAAATAAATTTCAATTGTTATTTCCACCTGCAGTCAATACAAGAATTGACTTTTTTTTTTTCATACTTAACTAAGCCACATTTCAGGTGCTCAGTAGCCACATGTGTGGCCTCAGTTTTGGGCAGTGGAGTTTTTTTTTGTTGTTGTTGTTTGACCTTTGCAACTTAAATTAGTAGTATAATTGCTTTGTGTATAACTTCATTATTTTAGGTACAGATTTCTAGAATTGAGTAAAACAAAGTATTCTAAAATACATATATTTGCTTTCTCTTAAAGGCCCTTCCTTCTTCGATGATTATAGTAGCAGTTTACTGTCCCGTAGTAGCTGCTGTTTTCATTGTTCTGAAGATGGTCAACTATCGACTACACAGAGCACTTGATGCTGGAGAAATTGTAGACCGGCGCGCTAATGAGTTCGCAGATCAGCGAGCCAAAGCTGAGCAAGGCAACTGTTCAACAAGGCGGAAAGACAGCAATGGCCCAAGGTAAGAGATCAGCGTGCCTGCCTCGTGGATATGACAGTGTGTGTATAGTGGCCAAGGTAAGAGATCAGCGTGCCAGGCTTGCATAGGAGACGGTGTGTGTACTGTGTCAAGGTAAGAGACCGGTGTAGGGGTGTGTGCAGTGGTGTTTACTCCCCTGTCCCTGTTTTCCTCTTAGGGGTTTGAAGCAGCGTTAGTGTACCACTGTAGATACAGTGACAAGTGCAAGTTGTAGTCCTAGAACAAAGAAAGTAACGAGGGCATTTGGAGGACTGAATCAGTATCCATGGCCTCATCACTGAACAGCTCAGGGCAGGAATGCTACTACATAAGGGTCAGACCAAGACACAGGAAACACAACTAAAGAAGTGCATTATAAGCGAGGCGTATCCATCTCAGCATCAAAACAGTTTACACACACAGAAGCCAAACAAGGGCTGCATACCTGTAATCCCAGCAGATTGATGCAGGACGATCCTGGGTTCTAGCCACCCTAGTCTTGTGTGGAGACTCTGTCTCAGGAGAAAAAGAAAGAAAAAAAAGAAAAAATGCACATAAATTACACACACACACACATACACACACACACACACACACACACGTGTGTGTGTGTGTGTGCGCGCGCGCGTGTGTGTATATCTTAAGCAAATTTTATTTTTTATATAATCTGCATTTTCCGCTTAATCTGCTGTAAATATCTTTCAATTTTATATTCTTATAAGTATCCTTCTGTTGCTTAGTTACATTGTAGCATGCATGTTTCTTTGGCACTACCAACTTTCTGTTTTTGACATATCTAATTTATTTATATGGTCAAAAGTTTCTTGAGCACTTACAAAGTAATACATTCCACTAGCGTGAATCTCACAGACAGTTCCCCTATGGCTAGGATGTATGCAAGTTCATTTGGTCCTTCACACGATTCTCTGAGAAGGTGCTGCCATCATCTCTGATCTTAGCTGCAGACTGAGAAGCCAAGCCCTCAAGCTGGAGTCTGCCTCTAGCCCAATCAGCATAACATGAGTTTAGGTTGTAATGTAAGGACAGTCAGTTACGATGTATTGTCCTTATATTGTGTTTTCCATCCAGACACCTATCTCTGTATGCCTCCCACTCACTGAAACCGTAGTTTATACCTTTGCCCTCAGCCATTACGCAGCCACCTTATTTGTTTATTGAGCAAGCATTTTACTCTTGTAATAATTTTGCTGATTTTGGTGATCACAAACTGCCATTATTTTCCTTAGTTATCTATTTGCATCTGTAAGCTTCTTAAAGCTGGAGACCTTGTTTTTCCTGTAGACTGTTCTCAGCTCTTAAATCAGTTAACTCAGTCCTGATAGTTAACTCAGTAAATACTTGAAGTAGTAAAAGCATTTTTCCTATGATGTTTTAAATGACAAACTACATTCTATAGATGAATAATAATTTAATTTTTTAAAGAAATTATTTATTGACTTATTGTATACCTCTGTATCTGTGCACCATGTGGCTACATGGTGTTCTTGGAAGCCAGAAGGCATCAGATTCTCTGGAACTGGAATTACAGATGTGAGCTGTCGTTTGGGTGCTGAGAACCAAATCCAGGTTCAGAACTCTTACCTGCTGAGTCATCTCTCCAGTCCCCTATTTTTAGTTAGGTTCATATTTCAAACTTAAATTTTATTATGAGAAAGATCCCTGTGGTGCTCATTTTAAATTATTATATTTTTAATCTTAATTTATTAGAAATGTAGTTACTGGGAAGGCTACACTGGTCTGTGCACTGTAAGCAGCAGAAACTCAAGTCTTCTGTCTACAAAATAGTGTAGTATTTGCATGTCATCACTGTTCATCCTCCTCTGTATGCTATAAATCCCTATATTGCTTAAAACACCTAATACAGGGTAAGTGATAGGTGGACAGGGTTGTTATATTGTTTTGGGAATAATAAGAAAAACATCTATACATGTTTAGTGTAGACGTAATCTTTTTCTTTTTCTAAACGCATTTGATTCACAGCTGAGTGAAAACCTGGGTTCAAAGGGTGCAGATGTGGAGACCAAGTGTATCCACGTCAGGTTGTGTGCTTCATGTTCTGCTGCACTCCTTTTTCCATATATGTGTACACATACACCCCCCCCCACACACACACCATACTGTTTTATCGTGATAGTTCAGCAACAGGCTTAATATTTAATATGTATCTTCAATTTTTTTGTGGTTCTTCTCATGTGCATATTTTACTTTTTTGGTTATGTGTACTTATTCTCCATAAAAAATTTCCATTGGAATTTTGGTGATAATTGTATTAAGTTTGAAGAAACTAAACCTTTGAAATAGAAAATCGCGAACTGGGCATGGTGGCATACACCTGTGATCGCAGCACTCAGGTAGGCAGAGGCAGGCAGATCTCTGTGAGTTCAAGGGCAGTCTCGTCTACAGAGAGAATCCAGGACAGCAAAGGCTACACAGAGAAACCCTGTTTTGAAAACACAAAAAAGAAATAGAAAATATCCAAGAATGTAGTAGAGGTTTTATTTTTATCTACTTACTATATAAAAGTTATAAACTAGAAGAGTTCTACATATTTTTTCAGTTTATTACTTCCATATAAAGGGAGGACAGCACGAGGGGCATTAGCTTAGCACATAAAGTGTGCATTCTGAAGCGTAGAACATGGAAACCACACTCTCCACAGGCAAGCAGCAGAACGCAGACTGCTCACTCATCTGGACTTTGCACTATTTCTGATTGTGTGGCCTTGGAGAAGTTATGTGAGCTGTCAGCAGGTGATGAGGCAAATAGATGTCTCATTCCCTAAGGTCGTTGTAGAGCATCCATGAGCTGTGCTGTGTGCAGCACCTGGAGTAGCCCTGCACAGGGAACCACTGTCTAAACTGTCTGACTCTCGGCTTCTCAGCAGTATGTGTTAATGCTTCTCTTGATGGTGCTTATGTCTTCCTTTATTTTAAAGAACTTACTGTGAAAATGTGCATGTCAAAGGGCATATCACATAGAAGGGTAATTCAGAGGCTGGTGTCCAGGTCAGTATGCAGTCACTCACCTCACGGCTCAGAACAGTGTCTTCTGGTACACTTATGCAAGCTGGTTCTTAGGGCATCTTTGAGTTCATTTTATTGTGTAATTCCAAGGTTTTTGCCAAAGTGATTTTTACCAGTTAATTTTCAAAGTCCTTATTGTTCCATATTCATATGAACATTTGATACTGGTAGAAATTTAACTTTTAGCCAGACATAGTAGCACACACCTGTAATCCCAGCACCCAATAAGCTGGGGCAGGAGGATTACTATGATAAATCAGCCTGGCTGCAGAGTGCAGTCTTCCTGTTAAAACACAAACAGCACTTTGCCATTCAGGAGTCTGAATGGTGCTTTCTTTACTGTGACTTGCAGCTGTGCCCTGGCTGCTGCCCAGGTTGAGCACCTATCACACTAGTGCCAGGTAGCTTTTCCTGCCTCCCTCTGTGAAGTGGGAGACCGTCTTTCCTGTTGACTGTGGAGACTGTTCATTTGTTTATACCACTGTTTTATCGCTAATGTATGGTAAGGCACCTCTGAGTTTGCTTTTTCTTTTCCTTGAGATTTCTTAGGATTATTATGCTTTTGTTGTTGTTTTCAGATTGGGTCTCAAGTCACACAGGCAAGCCTTGAAACGAAGCTGAAGGTAGCCTTAAACTCTTGCTCCTTCTGCCTCCAATTCAAGGTGTTGGGGTTATAGGCAGGTGCTGTGACATTAACCTACTTAAGGTTTATGTGGTTTTGGATTTTGTTGGTACTGGAGATTGAACCTTGGGAACACTAGGTAGTTTTTCAAACCACTGAGCTCTGTCTTTAACTCATTCTTGGATTTAATAAAGCAATTAAATTAGTAATTGACGTTTTTGTGTCTTCTAAAAGTACTCCCTGTCCAGACATCTGATGTTGTTCTATTCTTTTTAAACTTTATTTTTGCATTTGAGTTTTATCTGAAATTATTTTAGTCCATAGTGTCATGGAAGGGTTCAGCTTAATTTTTTCTCCAATATTGTATAACCAACTCTTTTGGTAGCAGCCACTGTATTCTCTCAGTTAGAAGTGGAATTCCATGTACAGTGGCATGTTCCTAGCTGTCCTTTTCTGCTGTGCTGATCCGATTGCTTGTGCCTCCTAGTCTGTCATTGCAGAAGTTTTAGGTCTGGCTCTCCAGAGCCTGTTCACGCTCAGGAGGACTGTAGCCATGTTGGCTAGTCTTTGTTCTTTGAACCAGACTTTAATATTTTTATTGGAATTGCTTTGAAATATACATTCTCCTTCACAGTCTGTATTTCTCTATAGCATTGAACTTTTCTGCATTTATTTATTTTTTTAAAGATTTACTTCTTTATTATTTATACAGCATTCTGCCTGCATGTGTGTTTGCGTACCAGAACTAGGCACCAGATCTCACTATAGATGGTTGTAAGCCACCATGTGGTTGCTGGGAATTGAACTTGGGACCTTTGGTAGATGAGCCAGTGTTCTTAACCTCTGAGCCATCTCTCCAACCACATTTATTTTATCTTTCAAATTTCCTTTAGACTTTATAATTTCTTCATCACAAATAAATTTATTAAATTACTTTAGTTTTCTATTTCAAAAGTATAAATTTTTTACTTTTTTTTTCTTAACTGTGGCCATTTTCATTGTATCCAGAAATCTTACTAAAGTTGCTTATCAGTGTTTGAGAGTAATTTGTTTTTCTATGTGATGGCAGTTTTATTTCTACCTTTTTAGCCCTACTTCTTATTTAATTGGTTTTTGTTGACTGTGGAACCTGTGTAATAGAAATAGTACTAGGGTACATCCTCATATTTTCTTTTTAAGAAATATTTTAAAATTAAAATAGAATGACATTACTGCCCACCCCTCCCTTTCCTCCCTCCAGCTCCTCCTGTGTCTTGCTCTCAAAGTGATAGCCTCTTTTTCTTCACTATTGTCACATCATATCCGTGTGTGTGTATATACAGAACACCTCAATACAGCCTGCGGAGTCAGTCTGTGTTGGCGGTGTGTATATGGTTTTAGGGCTGATCGCTTTGTACCAAACAAGCAGTCCTTGGGAACGGCTAATTTTCTTTCTCCCAGCAGTCCTTAGTTGCCTGTAGTTCTTTCTCTGTGGGTGGGTGGGCCCCCATGAAATTTCCCCTTCCGTGTCAGCATGTTTATTGATATTGCCATTGTTCAGGTCTTGTTTAAGCAGCCATTTCTAATGGACTGTTTCACAACTGACATACTGGTATTCTAACTATGGCTCTGCTCCCCTTCCTTGACGTTCCCTGCACCATAGATGCAGGAGTAGGGGTGTCGATGAATCCATTGAGGATGGGCTGCCAGGATCAGTTGATCTCTGCATTGTGTTCAGTTGTGGTTTTTTGTTATGGTTTCTGTTTTTCTATAAAGAGAAACCTCTTCGATCAGGGGTGTTGGTAACTATACTCACACCTGAAGAGTTGGAGCTAGGAACCACAGATGAAAGAGAACATGCAGTGTTTGTCCTCCTGGGTCAGAGTTCTCTCATTCAATATAAGCTTTTCTAGGTCCATCCATTTACTTCAGATCTCATAATTTCATTTTTTATAGTTGAAACCTATTCCATTTTTCACAATGAAGGACATTTGGAGTGTTCCATCTCCCAGCTGCTATTGTGATAGGAACAGCAGTGAACATCGCTGAGCAAGGACCTGTGGAGTAGTGTGTCGACTCCTTTGGTTATATTCAAGGAACTGTATAGTTGGATCACAGAGTAGATTTATTTTTAGTGTTTTTGAGGATTCTTCTTCTTTTTAAAATTTGATGTTGAGATTCCTGCTGTGGGCTTTTGGTTTTGCATCTCCTTTCTTGACTCTCCCACTTGTGAGTCTCACATTGTGTTCTGAGGGAAGGAAACAATTAGGACTGCACAGTTTCTCTCTAGAGCCAGCCACTGTGCTTGATACCGTGGGACACTCAGTTTACTACATGAGTGAATGACACCGGAGCCTCATGGCTTCTCAGTTCCTCTCATGTGATACAGCAGTTCGAAAATACTTAGAATCTTTAATGTTTATAGTTCCTCTCATGTGATACAGCAGTTTGAAAATACTTTGAATCTTTAATGTTTGTATTACATTTTAAAAACTTTGTAAGAGGAAGTTGGTGCATTAAGTTTAAGGATTTGGGTGCTAGTATGCTAGAGACAGACTGCATATTCTGTTTTTCATGGCAGTAATGCTTGTTAATACTAGAAACCAGCCAAAGCTTCATTTAATCTACATGAAGCTGGATTTTGGGCTAAGGTTTCTGAGCGAGGTCTACTCTGCTTCGGAACATTGCTTTTATCTGTTCCTGTGCTTACGAGCATCATTATAATCTAGATTACAATTGTAAACTTAGTGTTATAAGGGGGTTGTGGTGCTTTTGACCAAAGCCTGAGCATCAGTAGTTTATATGACACTGATGATCTAAAACCTCGTTTGTGAGGTCTCTGTAAATCTTGTTAGACAACTTCTTCTCTGCCTCCACCTGTACTTGTTGTTTAACAGATGGGGAAATTAAGGCATAAGGTAGAGGTTTCCTGAATTTGGTTTATTGCTTACTGCAGTAAACTACTTTGCTTCTAGAAGAATTGTAAACTGCTGTACTTGACAGGAGTGTGTTGAGCTCTCTGTTGCTAAACCTGGCAAGTCTCGCTAATAAGAAAAGCAATTTGTGTGTTAAGCTGTACCTAGGGTTGTAGAGATGAGAGAATGATACACATTTTATTAGAAACATTTATTCTCTAAAATAAAGGTTTTCTTTTCAGTTTTGTCCCTTCGGTGTTTCTTGAATAACTTTCTTATCCCTCTGTGTTAACAAGGGACCAGCGTTCATTCTAAATCCTTGTCTCTCATCCTAGAGTGATTCTGGCCCCTGGGCATCTGGCAATTCTAGGAGACTTTCCAGTTTTCACAACTGTGCTGCTGGCACCAGTTGTAGGGAAGTAAGGCTCAGAGATGCTGCCAGCCATTGTGCACAGGCCAGTCCCCACAGTCATAAGTTACCGATGCCCAGGTGTTGGCAGGGACACAGTGAAGAAACATGCTCTAAGTAATGGTAAATAACTGGCAGTTGGGCCAGAAGGAACTTAAGTGTCTATTGTTGAAGGACAGTGCAGCTTTTTAGAAAGAACGTGCATGGTTCTAAGTTTTGCAGACCTTGTATGCAAACATTCCTGCATCAAGCGTAGGCAAATAAAAGCAGATTCATTCACACACTAACTCCTTATGTCAACAGTTACTTGGAAACCTCTTGCTAGAGCTTACCTCTTCTAATATATATATTTTTTTAATCTGTAAAACAAGAATAGTAGCATTTACAAATTTTAGGGAAGATCTCATCAAAAAGTACAAAATAAATACAAGGCTGGGATATAATTGTTTAGATTATGACCACTTGGATTTACTTATTTGTTTGTTTGTTTATCAGAAAAAGTGTATGAAAGTGAACAAATCCTGGTGCAGTAGTGCATGTCTGTATCCCAGCACTTGGAGAGGCAGAAGCAGGCAGATGTCTGTGGGTTTGAGGCCAGGCTGGTCTGCAAAGTGAGTCCAGGACAGCCAAGGCTCCGAAGAAAAACTGTCTCAAAACAAACAAATAAACAAACAAACAAAAACAAAAAGGAAAAAAGTGAACAAAATTGTCTTGCCTTGCCTCTGACTGAATAAACAAATGTCTATTCATACATTTGAGTATTTTTTGGCCTGTGGATCTGACTGAGAGGGTCCATTCTAGTAGCATTGCTGCGTGTTTCTCATCACAGACTCAGTATAGTGATAGCTGCCACATTATATACTCTTTAAGTTCTTGGTGTAGCCTGTTTGGCTGGTATGAGTTAATGCTGAACAGCTAACAAACTGGAACACACCCCCTCTCCTCACGTAGGGTATCGGGTAACTAGTTTCTATGATGCTGTATTTATGTAGATGTATAGCAAGTTAGAAGGTTAGTTCCTAATGGCCTAACCCCATTAAGCAAACCAGGAACATTATAGTTCTGAGACCTTTAGTAATAGAAAGACTATAAACCAAACTGCTGCTGTAGTAAATAGTTCTAAAGCTATGCTTGCAGGTGAATTCCCTTTTGATTATAGCAGAGCAGCTCATCCGGACACACTTAAGGGGATTTATGTCTCACAGTAGTACAAAGTGTGCATGTGGGGCTGTCTTAGGTAGGTCAGGATGAAGCACCTCACACACTGCTTCCCTTCTTATAGCCAGGTTCTAACCTTTTCTTTCAGTCAGCTGTTGCTGCTGCTTGTTTTTAACGTGATTTGGGGTCTTGCTATGCAGCTTTGGCTGGCCTAGAAGTTGGAATGTAAACCAGGCTGGTCTTGGACTCACAGAGATAGGCCTGCCCGAGTGCTGAGGATAAAGGTGACCGTTGCTATCCTGGCCTCACTTAGTCTCTGTAGTAGCTCTAGGCTTTACAGTCAGAGCATCAAGACTACCACATATGTGGGCTGGAAAGATGGCTCAGCAGCTAAGACCACTGGCTGCTCTTTCAGAGGGCCTGGGTTTGGTTCCCAGCATCCACATGGCCGCTCACAACCACCTGTCCCTCCAGATCTAGGTGATACAGGGTCTTTTTCTGGTCTCTGCAGCCACCAGGCACATACATCGTGCACATACATGTATACAGGTAGCCTTCACACACACAAAATTAAGATTAAAACAATAAGCAGGTACAGAGAAATGTATTTCAGTCATGGAACACTCCTGGCCTGATCTATACTAGTAGGAAATGGACTAGTGAGCTTTCTCTAGAACTGGTCTCAGTGGCCAGAACTGGGCTGTGTTGATTGTGTCTTTAGCAGGTAGAGACCCATGTATTGGAGTTAGCAAAATCTAAACCTTGTGGGAGTTTGCGGGTGAGGTGATTAGATCATCGGAAAAATTTGGGGGGTGCTTTTTTGGATTGAGTTAGATAGTGGGTAGCAAGAGTGTAAGCTAGAACAAGTAAACAGTTTCTGATAGTAAATAGGATTATTAGTTATTTTACGTTTGTGTTCCTGAGGAAACATATAACACTTTCAGATTTTGAAATTTGTTAGGTTTTTCTCTAATTTTTACTGTTATTTCTAAGTAGTGTATGTGGGTACCATTAGCTCTTTGAGCCTAATACCTTGCCCTTTGATTTTCTAAGACCTGTTATTACTATATGACATCACTTTTTATAGTCAGGCTTCTAGCTTAGCAAACAGATCTTTGTTTTTATTTTTTTGAGGCAGTCTTTGCATAGCCCTGGCTGTCCTAAAATTCACTGTGTAGACCAGATTGGCCTCTAATTCACAATGATCACCTGCATCTGCCTGACTTCAAAGGCATGTGCCACTATGCCCAGCAACAAACATCTAAAATCACAGGATTTTAGTTCTTTACAGCACTTAATATTCTAGGTGAGGTCACTTTGCTTACAGTAGAGCTGAAAACAGCTCACCCAGGATGAGTCTTCTGGTATGTTTGTCTTTGTGTCACACAATTAGTGAGACGTATCTCCTAGAGACATCAGCTAACGTGATATCTGATTGCTTTCAATTGGCCTCTTACTCTTGGGAAACAAACGGCGATAACTTCAGTGCAAGAATGGTTTTATGGCATGTGTCATCAATTATTTACTTTTTATAATTAAGGCCAATTTCTCAATGGGTTTTATGTAGACAGTGTGAGATAGGAGTTTTGCGCACCTACAAACAGTGATGTGGTTATATAATTCCAACCTTCAGACTTACAAAAAGTCTTCATTAACTTATTTTACTCTTTGAAAAAGCAGGACATCTGTTGGAATAGTGTTGCACCCCTTTAATCTCAGCACTTGAGAGGCAGAGACAGGTGGATCTCTGAGTTTGTGGCTAGCCTGGTCTACTTAGTATCTTCTAGGATAGACAGAACTATTTAGAGACCCTGTCGCAAAAACAAAACAACAACAACAAAAAAGACCTCCTGGTTTTATAGAGAACAAGCTAGAACCTCAAACAAAGGAGATGATCAGTGACAGTTGATGACGGTTGCTCTCTTTTTCTCATTTTCCTACAGCGATCCTGGTGGAGGGATTGAGATGTCAGAATTTATTCGAGAGGCCACACCTCCTGTCGGTTGCAGTTCAAGAAATTCTTATGCTGGGTTAGACCCAAGCAACCAGGTAGGATTGTGCTCCTATGTTGTGCCTGATTCTCTTCTTCCTGGTGGTAGTGTCAGCCGTTCTCATACTTAGAGCCATGAGTTCATGGTGCGCGCTCTCTCTCTCTCTGATGGTCATTTTTAATGGATCTATGCCATCCTTATTTGTTATTATTTTTAATTTAATTATTAATTTGACTTGTATGGGTTTCTGTACCATGCATGTGCCTGGTACCCATAGAGATGAGAGAGAAGAGGGTATCAGATCTCCCAAAACTGGAGTTACAGATGGTTGTGTGTCACAGTGTGGTGCTGGGAATCAAACCCAGGTCTTCTGTATTAAGTATTGTAGCTCTGAAGGGAAAGGCTTCCCCTACAGAAGTATTACAGCTCTGCTTCAGAGAAAGTTGCGTCTCTGCTCTGCATCCTGGCCGTTGGGAGCCAAGGAAGATCACAAAGTCACACCATACAACAAACCTCACACAAGAGATTTATTGGGTGTGGGGAGGAAACCCAGGAGGGTGGCTGCCACTGCTCACGTGAGATGCAGCAGGGAACTGAACAGAAGGCAGAGTTTATAGAGGTTTCTTGGGGGTAGAGCTTTCCAGGGTGGAGATTTCTGGTGGAGGATTGGTGGAACTTCAAGGCCTGAGCTTGGGGTGAGCTCAGGGATTGGTGGGATTTCTGCTCAGGGATTGGTAGAATTCTTTGGTAAGCTCAGGGGTTGGTGGGATTCTTGTTTTTTGGCCCTGGGCTCGGTCTTGGGGGTCAAGTCAGGGTATTCTTTCCCTAGCCCTTTTACCCTAACTCTGGAAGAGCAGAGGACCCTCCTGAGCCATCTCTGCAGCCCTAATTGTTATTTCTCACTAACTTTCACATTGCTAATACATGTTTGCTGGATGTGTACTACATACTCTGCCTACACTTACCTTTGATGAAGCAATCATGAATGCTGTAGGGATTCCAGCTTACCTGCTGCATCCTCTTTACTTTTCTTAGTCCATATTGGAAACAGTGATGTCTGCATGGTTAAAAAGTAAAAATAATGGTCACGGTAGAAGTGGATATAAACCTACTTCTGACAGTTGTAGTGTATTTCTGTGGTGCAACTTTTATTCTTGGAATGTAACTGAGAGTGTTTCCTTTGACAAGGCTGTGGCCTGTTGTATGTGTAACCTCAGCTCTGCTCCTCCACTCTCGCCTGTCCTGAACTTCAGTGTGCTGCACCACACCAGGTTCTGGGCAGTTCTTTCCCTCTTGCTTTCTCAGCAGATAACTGGAGTGAGGTAAACTTTGAAAGAAATGTCTCACAATAGGACTTTATGTAATTGGGGTTTTGTGGTCACTGTGTCAGTCCTTCCATTATGGAGAGGAAACAGCTGATTTCCATCAGGGTCTAGCAGTGAACTCACTGCCTAATCCCATTCCAGCATTCCTGTTGTCACGTACGTGGTTCCTTTTATCACATTCATAGCTTGGGGTTGAAAATGCTCTTCTTACCTCGTACACCTCAGAGAGAAACTTAGTTCTTGATTCCTATCCTACTTTAACTCTTCTTGAATCCAAATGCCTAGTATTTTCAGACCTGATGGTGTTGGCCCTTTTGTAGAGGAGTGCTTATATTTATTGCAGCATACTTTCTGCTGTATTGTATGTGGCACGTTATAAGCCTGCACTGAAGACTTTGTTCTCTCATTCTGCGGCAGCCTGCCTTGTGCACAGCTAACTATCAGTTTGGGGTTGCTAATTACCTTTATGTGTATAGATTATGAAGCTTTACAGATAGAGTTGAACTTGGCCCCTCACTTGACAGTAGCTGCCTGGTTCTCTGGATGCTGAACATGCAGAACAGTATTATAGAAACACCAGTCTGTGGACCAGAATCTCGAGCAGGGTTCTGTTTCCTAATACGTGTTCATCGATTTGCTCCAAGGTTAAGTTCTTAGTAACAGTTTTTATTGTGAAATCATTGTGCGTTTTAAAACAAAGAGGGTGTTAAAGTTAAGCTCTTTCTATCCTCCATGGAATGGGGTAATTTAAAAAAAAAAAATCCAGACAAAAAGGCAACGTTTCCATGGTAAGTAGAGTGGTACTTGAAAGTTTCAGATTGCACAGTATCTGTTTATACTGAAGTTCTGCTTCCCAGCTTCTTTTTCTTTTGGTTGTCTTCATGCTTTCCTCAGTTTCTCTTCATAGAATGAACAACTGAATCAGTAATCACAGCAAGCATTTGTATTCCTGGCTTTCCCTGGCCCAGTTACAAATGCAGGCAACAGGGTAACTCTGGCTGTTATCATGCATTTCCCGTAGTGTTTGGAAAGCCAGTCTTGATATGATGATGATGGTGGTGGTGATGATTAATTTCAGAAGGACAGATCAAAGGACATATCAGGGACCAGTCACCTTTGGAAACCTGCCCATGGTGTCATTTTGGTTGATCTATCTCTACTTGTTTTACATAACATAATTAAAGCATGTGTGCATCTACACACATAACATAGGCATAGTAGTAATTCTTTCATTAAAACCAGGGAACATTTTAAGCTAATTTTTCCTTATTGGTGTTTTTTTACTGTTTATAATGTGTAATGGCTTTGACGTAATTATTTTTGTCTTTGAGGGGAGCTAAAGTGAAGAAGATGATTTAAGGCATTAGTAATATTCACGCACACAGCTGATATATACAGACACGTGTCTGTTATTTGTTGCGTAGCTGTCATACATGTTGTCACAGTTGTTTACAGGCTGTCTTCTCTACCCAGTGATGACCGTGTCCGGGTGGAGCCACCATATCTTTCCTGTACTCCTCTAGCCTGCCCCTTCCCATCCTTGCTGGCTTCTGCTTAATCCTTTCCCCTCAGACCCCCCACCCCGGCCCCTGCTTCCCCCTTCTGTCAGTCTCTTGCCTTCTTTCAAATAATTTAGTGCTTGTAAATATTCAAGGTAAATATTGGGTCTAGGATGGTGACTTGGTCTCACTGCCAGAGAGACTGTGACCAGAGTAACCCATGGTCCTGTGGCCTGTTACTGAGGAACTAGTACAAAACCCTTTACAGAGCCATAATTGCCGTTAGAGTGGCGCAGAAGGGGGCTGGCTTCAGAGGAAGACTAGTTAATTGCAGCTGGAGAGAAGGGCAAGGCTCCATGTAGGATGTGGCCTTGTCTGATGTCCTCAGTCCTTGCTGGGTCTTTGCTCACCATAGGAAACAAACACAGGACTATTTATATAAGCCACTTAAATGAGAAGCTTCACTTCTAAGTATAGGAGATACCAACAATTTTTTCTTCTTTTCACTGTTTCAAAATTTATAAACAAGGGTTAAAGAATAAAATTAAAATCTTTCGTGATATCGTACATAATAAGAACTTTTAAAGATAGTGGAGTCACAGTGCATTCTCTCTGTTGGTTGTGTCAAAAATGTCAATGTCATGAGCTCTTCTGCAGTGACATTTCTGTAGTTCATATTATTATCTGTTGTATACAAATAGTTATGATTCTTTGATTTTGGAGAGGGGCTTGATAGAGATAAGCATTAAGAATCAATATCCGTGGTGTCCATTAAGACCTCTTTCATCAGAAAACGAAACAAACAGAAGACCTGTTTTCAGTAGACAGGTGATTGCTCACCTAAGAGGGGTTAGAGGAGTGGGGTTGGTGTTTGCTGTGAGTCTGCTGGTGGCTGTGTACTGACCGCCATGTCTGTTCTCTAGGCTTGTCCATGAGCCCCTGGGGAGAGCACAGCTGGAGCTGTGTTGCTGTGGCAGGAGTTAGGAAGTAAGTGGGGGGAGGGGGACTTTTTCCTTACATTCAGTCATCAGAACGACATCCTATGGCCCCTTCTAGATGGGGCCAGGGCCCACTTCTCACATATCCAAAGACATGGGCCACACCTGGGCAACATTTGAGGACAGTGAACAAATAACTAGCATTCATATTTGAGACTGTTCTGTAAGTTTAAATTCCCAGGAGAATATACATTAAATGGTGTTTGTGTTTGCTTGTTTACAGTTTGATCTACAAAGTTACTGTGTGTTTGCATCTTTAGTAGACAAATAATATTTTCCCTGTAACTTGTCTAGCTGTTTAGTAGGCGAATGGAACTTTGTTTTGCTGTAAAAAAAATAAGGGGCTTATTTACTTATTTATATTCCTTTTTTTTTTTTTTTAATTTTGGAAATAGTTTCTCACAGTAAAGCCAGGCTGGCCTCAGACTTGACGTCATCCCACTCCAGCCTCCCATGTGCTGAAATCAGGGGCTGGAAACACCAGGCCTTGTGACTGTTTCCTTTCAGGAGCAGTACAGTGCCTGATGGTGTATTTAAAGCAGATGTTAAGAAATCCTGAGCAAATCAAGCTTACAAACTGCCCCAGAATATTGCAAAGCTTAGCGTGCGTGCATTCTGTGTGTTGTGAGCATGTCCATGCATGTGTGTACATGGGGGGGGGGGTGTACATGCTGAGTTCCAGAGATCTGCCTTTCTCCACCTACCTCGTGGTGGGCTTGCAGAGGCCGCCACTGTTTTACACAGGTCCACAGTCAGAGCCCCCTGCTTGCACAGCAAGTACTCTTCTGACAGTGTTCTTGCCAGCCCGGCAACGCTTCGTTTTTATTGGTGTTTGTATGCTTACTCTTACCCACTTTTGCTCTGACAAGTTATTCACACGTCACAGCATCCAGCTCCAGTCTAGCTCACTGAGTCTTTACTTTCGAGACAGTAGTTGATGGCCTTCCAGCTTAAAACTAAGTTCGTCCTGCTCTGCCAGTGCATTCACCTGTCTTCCAAGCTTGTTTCTTGAATGCTGTGGCTACAGTGATTCAGTGAAAGGGAGGGTTTGAGTAAAGTAAGTATTGTATGATTCAAGTTTTACTTACAATGCTAAATGTGGGAAACTGTCTTCTTTGAGTGCATTGAAATGAACTTATTGGAAGAGCTGCTGCAGCTTGCTGGCCCAGTTGACAGAGTCATGCTATATTGTTTTTGTTCTCTGTTTGTGAAATTTGTGTTATTTGCTTATGTGGTTGTACAAATAATGTTTGTAACATTTAGGAAAACGTTAGGCTATCTTGAATATAAATATTAAAAGCTCATCAGTTACAATTACAGTTTGTGTGAAGAGTTTATTTTTTGTGATGGCTAGATTTTTATTACTTTTATATATATATATATTTTTAAATTCTAGCCAGCAATAAAAAAAAAAAAGTTCATATCTTAGAACTAAGAACAGTAAGAACTTATGTTGTTCTCTGTGTCATATCAGTATATTTTGTCCCCTCAAACTTTGTTGTTACGTGCCTTAAGAAGCCTTCAGTTTATTTTCCACAGACTCAGTGTGTGGCTTTGCTTTGCTTTATAACACAAACATGCCATGATGTAATGTAAAAAATTGTAGTAACTATATGGTGCAATTTGCTGGCGGTGACAGGTGTTTGGCCCCAGGGACTGCATCAGTCCTGAGCATTCACTGGGCTCCTCAGCTGTGTGCCTCTGGTCGGCTGTGCCCAACAGGTATCTAAATATCGATGAAAGTGACTGAAAGCATGCCGCAGAAGATACTTTTGATAGTTGTGATGCTTTGACTTGGTGGTAACTTGTAGCTGGTGTGTTAATTAGTTTTATTTCCTTCTTGCCTTGCTCTCAGATTGGATCTGGATCCTCTCGACTTGGAACAGCAGCAACTATTAAAGGTAGACATGGCCTAACTGAGCACTGACTGACTGTCCATTTCTCTCTCATTGTGATAAAGGCAGCATTCTAATATAATGAAAGAATTTCTTAAATACATCTAGGTATAACATGATCTTATTAAATTGCCTGATTTAAATTATTATTCCTTTCATCATCTAAGTATTACTAAAATATTTGAACATTTTGTATTTTTACAAGTTCCGATTTACAGAAACCTTTTGGCATAAGTGGACTTGCTTTCCTAAGTATGGGTACAACTTGTGAAAAATTAATTTGCTGTGAAATTTTTAAAATGTGAGCGTAATTGAAACATTAAAAGAGAATTTTTTTTCTCTTTCTGCATATTTACCTAAAATAATCATAGTTTTGCTCTTCAGTGTTGTAGTTTCTGCCCTTCCTGGGGAAAGAAATTCCCCTCATTTCAGGTTTGTAATAAAATAAGTGGCATTTCCTTTTAGAATCTGTCTTTAAAGAAGCTAACGCAAACTCTCCCACATTGCTTGTATCGTGTGGTGATACTGTGTTGTGTTATACTCCCCTGTGGTCCGCTGTCGTTAGTTCAGTGCCCTCTCCACACCTGGGCTCCTCGTGTGCAGGCACTGCTGTGGTTGATAGAGGTCCCAGGCTCTGTGCCCCTTCTTTGCTGTGCCTTTTCTTCAGTGTCATGTCCTCATGTGTTTGTGTACCTTGTAGGAGATACGGACACTGCTAAGACTTCCGATGATATAAGTTTAAGTCTGGGCCAGAGCTCTAGTCTTTGTAAAGAAGGAAGTGAAGAGCAAGGTAAGGAGTGCTCTACAGTGACGTCGTGCCTTGAACTTGTGCTCACATTTAACAGAATTGTTTGTTTGTTTGTTTACTAACTTTCTACACAGTCTGTTGCTCTATAGCCCTGGCTGACCTGTAACTCACTATGTAGCTCAGACTGGCCTCAAAATCTTGGGTGATCCTCCTGCCTCTGCTTCCTTAAGTGCTGGGATTACAGGCATCAGCCACCATGCCTGGCTCTAACATGGTGATTTTTAGGAAACAATAAAATAAATTTCTAGAACAGTAGTAATGCAGCATACTGAGTTAAGTTAGGGTAAGCAGAGAAAGAAATGTTATGAACGTGTTCCCCAGTGTGTGAGAGGCACATGAGTATCTGCTGTCCTTTAGTTGCCCATCAGCTTGATGTTTTATCCAGTTCCATTTCTCTTTTTCTCCTCTTCTCTTTGAGAAAGGTAGGCTCTCAATGTACAGCGTTGGCTCGTCTGGAACTTCCTATGTAGACCAAGGTTTCCCTAAGCTCATAGAGAGTCACCTTACTCTGCCTCCTGAGCGCCAGGATTAAAGGCGTGCTACCCTCTTCCACTCCCACTCCCACCAAACTTTGTTTCTTATAGGCATGTTTTGTTGTTTACCATTGTAGCTCTCTTGTCTTTCAGAATTGCAATATGTTGTCATTGTTAATTTGCTTTTGAGCCTCCTCCCCCACCTCAGGCCTCTAAACATTGTGATGGTATGGGTTTCTTTTTCTTTTATGTAAAGGAAAATGATTACTTTGCATATTACAGTACCCATTTCTACAATCTGTACCATTGTAATGTCTGGACAATGAGGTTGTAGTCTTAGAGGGCTGAGCCTGTCTGTATTTGGGAGTCATTTATCTCATTATCTTACCTTATATCTAGAAAGCACACTAGGCAAGGGTTTTAGTTTGTTTTTTATGATAATCTGGCAGGTTGAGCTTGATACACACACACACTACCACTGTAGCAGGTCCAGAGTAGCATAGATAATGATACCAGGATTCACATGGCACAGACTGTTGTCTAGGTAGGGTCCACGTGCTTGTTTTGCAAAGGCCAAGGTAGCTTTGCAGGCCATACGATATCTCAGTACCAGCCTGCACCGAGGGAAGGTTCCTAAGCTGTCTGTGAGTAGACAGGGTCGTACCACACTGACACCTCTTCACAGATACCGCCAGGCTTTGTTCCGTGATCCTTGGTTTGTCTCAGCCTTCAGCTGGTTCTCTTCATTTGCACTTACTCGCTTGTCACTTAACATGTTTGAAGTCAACACTGTTGCTGCTTTTCCTTTACACATTAGCATGTTGTGGCGTAAAGAGGAGTGAGAGGAAACTCGCCTCAGTCACCGCTAAATTCGGACTACTCTACTACTTTAAAATAGTTTTTAAAAAAATAGTGTGCGCGTGAACTCAGGTCCTCTGCAAGAGTAGCAAGCACTGCTAATGGAGAAGCCATCTCTGGTCCCTCAAACAGTTTTATAACTTGCTTTTATCACACAACATACCATATTTTTTGTGCATCTAACAGATATTTTCATGTTCTGATTATGTACAGGCACTGTTTGAATATTGGAACTTAGTCAGTGAACAGACAGTTTGTACTCTTATGGCTTTCATGGTCTCAGGATGGGGTTGTGTTACTGTGAGTCAGTTATAAGAGTGAACAGAGATGGCAATTAGTAAGTGGTGGGGCTAGGGAGATAGTGATCTGAAAGAGAGTGGGTTTTCTTTTTCTTTCCCTACAGCAAAGCCTTAAGAAAGAGAAGCTGAGGGCAGGAGCCCCTTCTCTGCAAGGGTGACAGCAAATGCAAGAGATGTAAAGTAGGAACATGCCTGTCAGGTTTGAAGAGCAACATGGCTGGTGTAATAAACGTGTGTAGGCGGTGGGGCTGTGGAAAGTCTCAGGGGTCATTTTCAAAGACACTTGCTTTAATTCCCAGGAAGGTGAACGGCCACTGTGCCTGTGATTTTGAGACTGTCAGAGGGGTGGACGCTCAAGTTGCGAGGTCACGTAGAGGATCCTTGGAAGCATCACAAGTGGTCCGGTTCACATTCTCTGTCTCTGTCTCTCTCACTCTCTCTCTCTTTCTGTGTGTGTGTGTGTGTGCGCGCACGCGCGCTATGTTGGTGGATTTTAGTATTATTATATAAGATTTTGTAGTACTTGTGGGTGATTCTCAGGCTATTATGGGTTGGACAACAGGGAAGATGAGATGTCCCTTAAATGAAGGGAGTGTTCTAAATTCAAAGATAGGAGAGCATGAAGGGACAGGATGGGAAGTTCAGTTTGGGGCATATTTACTACGTGATTCTTTGGGCCCTCAAAGCAGCCATGAGGAGAGAGAAGTCAGGTTAAATATCTCAGACATCTAACCAACAGATCAAATACAGGGTTATAGCTGGGCACAGTGGCTCATACCTATAACTTTGGATGGTGAGACAGGAGGATTGCCATGAATTCAAGGCCAACCTTGAGAAGCAG
Source organism: Psammomys obesus (assembly GCF_907164565.1). Taxonomy (NCBI): domain Eukaryota; kingdom Metazoa; phylum Chordata; class Mammalia; order Rodentia; family Muridae; genus Psammomys; species Psammomys obesus. The sequence continues at coordinate 27,721,682 of NW_026596134.1, read as the reverse complement.
GGTTCCAAGCCAGCCCCCACCATAGAGTGAGATCCTCAGTCAGTCAATCCATCAGTCAAGGCAAAACAAAACAAAGTGCAAAAGCACACACTGAGTTGGGTTTTTCTGTAGTTGGTAAGCTAACAGTTTTGCGAGGTTAGCTGGCGTACATGGTCCTGGCTGTGGTTTGTCGCCACCTAGTGGCAATTGTGTGAGCTGCTGAAACTATTTAGGACTGGCTTGGGTTCAGGTGGTTGGTTGGACAGCATTTGGTTCAGTTGATACTCTTTTTGTCCTAAGATTACAGATTATTAATAGAACCAAGAATGTGGAGTACAGCCTGAGCCTTCACTTCCTAGGAGATTTTTCCAGTTTGCCTGCTTTGTCGCACTCATGTCTTCCCTGTCTAGGATCAGAATTATAGCTCACCCCCAGGCACATACAGGGCTGACAGAATATGGAGACAGTAGTCCCAGATGTTTCTGAATGTTCATCCTGGTACCAGAAAACTGGGAGAGATCTACAAAGAGGAAGGGAACAAAGAAAACTGAAAAACCTCAGGCACTGCCCTGAGCCAGTAGCTTTGAAGATGTTTAGACTGAATAGAAGCAGCTGATGAGTCAGAAGCAGCACTGAGCCTGCTGGATGCCAGCGTGAGTGGAAAAGGTTTATCCCTCTGTCAGCGCTGCTGCTGAATCAAGGAACTTGAGGACGTGACTTGGCCATTACATATGACAGTGAAGGTACCGCTTACCTTGATAGGTCATTCCAAGGAGTAGCATTAGAACTGTTAAAACTGGGAATGTGACTCAGTGCTAGAGTGCTTGCCTAGCATGTGCGTGTGGCAAGGCCATCAGCTCAGTCTCCAGCACCATACAACAAAACACAAGCGAACAAAACCCCCAAAGAACTGCTTAAGAGAATTAGAAGAGAAAAATTAACTCCTGTGACTATCAACGACTCTTTCAATAAATTCTTGCAAAGGACAAGAGAACTGAGACATTAACTAGCAAAAGAAGTGAGAGACAGGGGAGGGAGTATAGATTTTAAGAGAAATAATAGCATGTTGTGTCATTAATAGAGACTGTCCAAGAGAGAGGCATGCTTTTGGTTTATATATAAGTGTGGTAGATGTTAGCGTAGGAGAACACTTCAGTGTGAGGAGTAAAGTAATTCATACTTTTGCCACTGAGAACATTCTCATGTGTGTGTGTGTGTGTGTGTTTAACTTTGTGTCCTATTATTTTTTATTATGATACAGTATTCATACCATAAAACTCTCCCTTCTAGCTAAAGTGCCTTTTAGTACGCACACAAGATTATATTACTGTTATCAGAACATTTTTGTCCCCAAAGAAGAAACCCTCACCTGCCACCATCCATCTTTGCTTCTTCAGCCTACCTACAGCCTCTGGTTGTTCTTGCTGTGGAAATAAGAGGACCTTCGTTCAGTCCCCAGCACCATGTAAAAACATGAGGTGTGTGGTACACGCCTGTAATCGCAGTCTTGGGGAAAGAGAGAAAACATGACTGCTGGAGCTTGCTGTCTAGCCAGGCTAACCAAGTCAGTGAGCTCCATGTTCAGTGAGAGACCCTGTTTCAAAAAGTAAGGTGGGAGCAGCTGAGGAAGACTCTTGCCATCAGCCTGGCTCCGTGTGTGCACACGCACACCCAGCCCTCTCCACAGTTCTTGAAGGGAAGTTGGGTGTGAGCATTAATACATTTAAGAGAGTTCAGTATTTATTAAGTAATTTGTTTTTACATGTATGTGTGTGTTTTCTGCATGTGTGTCTGCATTATTTGCATGCTTGGTCAGAAGAGTGCATCAGACCCCTAGAACTGGAGTTACAGATGTTGTGAGCTGCTGTGTGGGTGCTGGGAATTGAACCCTGGTCCTCTGAAAGAGCAGCCAGTGCTCTAACTGCTGAACCATCTTTCTAGCTCTGATCATTAGCATTTTTTAAAGTCCCATTTCTTAATAGATTGTGTGTGTATTTGTGTGCGAGCGTTTTGTGTTTGTGTGTGTGTGTGTGTGTGTGTGTGTGTGTGCGCGCGCGTGCGCGCGCGCGCCTGTATGCTCTGGAGGTCAGAAGATGACTCTGTAGAACTGTTCTCTCCTTCCACCTTTATATAGGTTCTGGGGATCCAGTTCAGATAAGCCTTTCACAGTAAGCCACCTTGCTGGCCCCAGACTTCGATTTTTTTGAATTACCTAAATGTGCGTGGTAACTTCATTCTTATTTTAATCTTAGGAGAGAATGTCTGCTTTTACCATTGAGATTCAAGTGAACAGAATCGGAGTTATAGTTTGTCTACTTGGTTACAATAATTAAGGAATGTTTTGTTGTTGTTGTTTTTGTGTTCATAGCCCAGGCTGGCCTTGAACTCATGATCCTGCTGCCTCAGTCTCCTAAGTGCTTGGATTACAGGCATGTGTCATCATATCCAAATTAATAATTTTCTTTTTGTGAAGCTAACATCAGGTCCAGGCATCCCTTTTCTGCCAAAACTTATATTTTATAAATCAGTTTTTGTATGGGTAGATGGACATTTGTATATACATAATTCTATTTATGAAGTATATATGCTATTTTAAGTCAGTAGCTCCTACCTTAAATGGAAGATGAAGGAATGCTTTTATAATACAGAGTAAGATTTTTTTCATGAGGCATCTTATCATTGTTTCATCAATGGTGAAAGAGAATGTAGGATTTTAGCCTGTAATTATTGCTACTTTTTTGTTGATACTTAACATGCTGCACATGATTTTGTTTATTATATTTTTATTCTTTGAGAGTTTCATACACCTATACAATGTATTTTGATCACATTCTCACTTCTCCCCCAACTCCTTCCACATCCATCCCCTGCCCCTTGTTACCTCATCCCAACTTTGAGTCTTGGTTTAAAATATATGTGTGTATACATACATACTCCCTACCCAGTTTGCGCTGTTCCTGTAATTACAGTGGATCCCTTCAATGGTGTACCCTTCTAGGGCACCCCTAAACTGATTTTCCTCCCCTCGATACTGTCACATGTCACATCTCCTCAGAAGTGGGGCCTGTGAGTGTCTGTCATTTGGTGGTTCACAAACCATGAGATTCCTTACATCATTATGTTGTGTCTCATTTGAGCATTGACCAGCACTCTGATTCTCTTGTTTCTTCCTACTCTAGGTTTTAACTTTTTTTTAAATTTATTGTCTGTTGTATGTGTATTTGGTGTAGACATGCACGTGTTGTGGTGTTCATGTGGAGGCCAGAGGACAGCCGTGTGGTGCTAGTCTCTCCTTCCATCGTTACACGGGCTCTTGGCATCACACTCAGGTGGCCAGGCTTGGGCAGCTAGCACTTTGCCCACTTAATGATTTTGGAGGCCCCATTCTAGGTTTTTATTTATTTGTAAAATTAATCCTATTGTTTTTTAAAAGAATTAAAGTTTTTCCGTAGGTAAAATAATGACAGTTACTATTAATTTTTAATATATTATATTTTTAATATATTAGATATAAACAATTATGTGTGTGTATTCCTGCCTGCTACTTAGTGGGGCTGATCCCACAGCCTTCAGATGAAGAAGCAAAGGCTCACAATGGTAACCCAGGGCTACTCACTAGTAGGTTAGAAATAGAGCTGGCAGCAGGCTATGGTGGTGCACACTTGAAACTGCGGAGTCAGGAGGATCTGAGGTTCAAGACTAGCCAAGGTTCAATAGTGAGACCCTGTTCCAAAAGAGAGGGAGGGAAGGAAAAGGGGAGGACAGACAGACAGACAGCCACATGCGTACACACACACATACAGAAACTTTCTCTGAAGCCTTTTTGAATAACACAAAAGATTTGAAAGTTCAGTGCATTCCATTGGTCAGAATGGTTTCTTTGTGCAGTTTTGAAACAGAAAACAGCTCTTTGGGCCAACTTGTTGAGTGAACTGCTTGAGGATTGCTTATACTTGATTTACTACCATATGCTGTGAATTCTCTTTTGTCAAACTTTAGCGAGGCTGAGCGAGCATCTGTATTAACATTTTCAAATGTGTTTGAAACAGATTTGGCGACTGATCGCAAGCTCTTCCGCCTGGTCTCCAATGACTCCTTCATTTCTATTCAGCCGTCCCTGTCCTCTTGTGGACAGGACTTGCCAAGGGACTTCAGTGACAAAGTGAGCCTGCCAAGTCATAGCCAGCACCACCACGTTGACCAGTCACTTTCCAGTGCCTGTGACACAGAAGTAGCTTCTCTTGTACCTTTACATTCACACTCGTACAGGAAAGAGCACCGGCCCCGAGGAGTGCCCCGGACCTCCAGCTCCGCCGTGGCGTTTCCCGACACGTCACTGAATGACTTTCCTCTTTACCAGCAGAGACGGGGCTTGGACCCGGTGAGTGAGTTAGACTCGACTAAGCCGCCCTCGGGCTCCAGAGAGTCCTTAGTGGAAAAGTCCTGTCCACCCGCAGAGTTTCAGCCTGCTGGCGACCTGAAGAAAAGTAATTCCCAGCCACCCACAAAGTGTGGGAGGAGCAGAGCACTGAACGCAGAAAAAAGCGTGGACAGCCTGAGGAGCCTGAGCACACGGAGTAGCGGGTCCACCGAGAGCTACTGCAGTGGGACCGACAGGGACACCAACAGCACTCTGAGCAGCTATAAGAGCGAGCAGACCAGCTCCACGCACATCGAGAGCATCCTGTCTGAGCATGAGGAGTCTCCTAAAGCGAGAAAGAAGAGTGCCCGGAAGAAAGAGAGCCGTGCTGACTCAGCGGAGGAGAGGCGCCACGGTGCCGGCGACCAAAGGACTAGCAGTGACGCGACTGCCCCAGAAGGGAGTACACCTGGTGGGCCTCCCGAGGCCCCAGACGCTCAGGCATCTGAGGAGAAGCCTGACCAGGTTGCCCCCAGCAGCTCTGCATCAGAAGATGCCAATAAAAACCCCCATGCAAATGAGTTCACCGTCCCCGGGGACAGCCTGCCGGAGCAGAGTGCCGAGAGCAAAGAGGAGCCGGGTGAGAAGCCCAGCCTTTCCACAGACTCCAAAGTTTGTAAAGAGGACAGTGGGAAGCAGAAGGAAGGAGACGTCCGACCCAAATCCTCCAGCTTAATCCACCGGACGACATCCACCCACAAGCCAGGCAGGCGGCGCACAGGAAAGAAACGAGCCAGCAGTTTTGACTCGAGTCGCCACAGGGACTACGTTTCCTTTCGAGGAGTGTCTGGAACCAAGCCGCACAGCGCTGTATTTTGTCATGACGAGGACTCTAGTGATCAGAGTGACCTGAGCAGAGCCCCAAGTATTCATTCCGCTCACCAGTTCAGCAGTGATAGCTCTTTCAGCGCCACTTCTCATTCATGCCAGTCTCCTGAGGGCAAATACAGTGCCCTCAAGACCAAACATGGCCATAAGGACCGGGGCACAGACTCAGACCACACGCACAGAGCTCACCCTGAGGGAACTGCCAAAAAGAGGGCCACTCGAAGGACTTCCAGCACAAACAGCGCCAAGACGCGGGCTCGGGTGCTGAGCTTGGACAGTGGCACTGTGGCCTGTTTGAATGACTCAAATAGGCTGCTGGCACCAGAAAGTATAAAGCCCTTAACCACTTCAAAGTCAGATCTTGAGGCCAAAGAGGGAGAGGTGCTGGATGAGCTGTCCTTGTTGGGCCGGGCTTCCCAGTTAGAGACAGTTACTCGGTCTAGGAATAGTTTGCCAAGCCAGGTTGCATTTCCTGAAGGGGAAGAGCAAGATGCAGCCTCTGGAGGTGAGTAAGCTAGGGGTCCACTGCAGACTGACACTGTTGTTCATCATGGTCTAGTAGGATCCGTGAGGGTGTGGTGGTCTTTGATGGTCCGCTCTCCTGGGGCACCTATCAGTTTATTCTGGATTGCCTCCCTTTTCTAAGCTAGTTTTGCCTGTAATCAATTAGTTCTCGTACATTGTACAAAAGCAGCAGTATTACAGCTGTATTAGGGTGACAGACCACTTACAGCCATGACTTCCACGTGTGCTGCTGAGCGTCCAGAGGCAGATGGCTCACCCTGTCACACGAGTCTTCCAAATGCTACTGTAGCCCTGGTGGTGTGCTTTGATAGCCAGCTCTTTTTCTGTCTCAGTGCTTTTCTCTTAATTCAAGTTTTAGACGTTAAAAAAAAAAATACATTTCCCTATAATTTTACACTGTCCTTAAAGTTAATTAGTTGGAGTTTATAATTTCTATTAATTAGCATTTTATTATTTTGTTATTTGTTTTTTTTTTTTTCTTTCTTTATTTTTTTTAGACAGGAGCTCAGTATGTAGCCCTGGCTGGCCTGGAACTCACTATGTAGACCAGAATGGCCTCAAACTCACAGAGATCTGTTAGCCTCTACCTCCCTGAGTGCGGGGTTGAAGGAGTGCACCACCACTTCCAGCACATTAGTATTTTTAATCTATTTATAAATGCATGCTATTCCCTGTGGTGGTGATGGTGCTTCTGTAAAGCAATAAGTCATTGATTTCAGGATTTGGGGGGAATTGTACAAAGTTGGATAGGCGATATTATATTTTATCAGTGTGTGTTGACCTTTTATTTAGAGGTATTCTTTTTTCCTGTTTTCCTCCTACCCAAGTAGAGGAGGTAAAGATTATTGCCTGTTTTGCTAATTATGAAGTCTCATCTGGGTAGAGAGAGAATGAGGCCTCCTGTTGTCAGCATGCATGTGTCCTTAAAGGTCATAGCATTTGCTGCAATAATGTTCTGTTCAGATGGACAGTTCCAAGCATGTCCACACTTACCTCAGAAGAATTCCAGACTTATCTAGAGTATTGTAAAGGTCAGGTTGTGGAAATGTTCTCATTTTTGTCTTTATTTTGCTTTATATTTCTGGCAAGGTTCTAACAAAAATTAACTTCCAATGGGAATGTAAAGAAATTATTTTTAGTGCTAAAGAAGCTATCAAAGTAGTCTTCTAACCTGTATATTAGAGATGAATTGTGTCTGAAATGGTTGTTTCCACTTGGTCGCTATGTAGTAATTAAATTTCTTGGAGTTCTTAACTTGGATGTCATTATATATTTTATAACAGATCTGAAGGACTATAGAGGCTTCTCAGAGAATCCTTACATGTATGTCTGTCCACAGTGTCAAGGAATCCATTAGTTTTAAAAAGATAGCTTAATTCTTCAAGTTATCAAAATAAATTTTGAGAGCGAACATGCTATGATGTGTTCTAAATATTGTTGAAATAAATGGCATTGCCAAAATGTAAATGTTATTAGAATACATGCAAGATGTGCTATGGAAAAATCTATGTCTGCACATTTGCTGTCATTTCCTTTCCACAGCAAAGGTGGGTTTCCCTTTTTGTTTGGTTTGGTTTGGTGATTTTACAAAGTTACATGGAAAGCATTATTTGCTTCTTTATACAGTTCTATGACTTTATAAGTCTTTGTATTTCCAGATTCCAGATTCTTTGTTTGTATCTTTAAAATATCCATTAACTAGTAATAATAAAACAATGAACTAAACTCTTTTAATCTCAGCTTAGTTGAAGAATTCACTAGTATGTGGTAAGTTAAAAATACTTTTTGTCAAAGGAAGGTGCTACTAGGGTTTTCTTTGTTTTTATTACACTTAGACTGAAGATCAGAACAGAACAAAATGACCTAAATATGTTGGAGATCTATGTTGTTTCCATTACCCCCACATAACAAAGGTTTGCTGTGGTTTAGTTGAACTTTCAGAAAACTGGAAGGAGCTTAAGTATTCTCACTTAAAATCAACAGATTTTTTTGTATGTATTGATGTGAGCATCATTTGTTACAGTCTTTTCTGGTGGTTTAAGAGTGATGTCTGGGTTGTCCTGCCCCGCATATTGTACTCCAGAAACATGACAACACACATTGCGTACTCCCCTTCCCCTCTCCCCCTCCCCCCGTCCTTCCCTCTGTCCCTCTTGCCTGGACCAAAAAAAAAAAAAAAAAAAAAAAGAACATAAGTAAATTTTAATCCCAGTAGATTTGGAGGTATTGTTGAGTTCTTCAAAACCTTTATTATAATGGTGAATAGTGTTAGGTTAAGGGATAGAAATTATGAAATATGCTTGAAATATTAAAATTGATGCCCTAGAATAGACGTTTGTAGCCTGGGATTCACAAGTCTGTTAGTGTATGAGCTTTAGTGTAGTTGTTACCCTTAGAAACCTACTTATCTTCATTAGGTCTCCACACTGTCACTTGAGGGTGAGATGAAAGCAGTACCTGTTTCATAGTGAAAGATGAAGGAAGTTCATGCTAAGAGGCTTAGAAAGTGCCTGGAATGTGGGAAGCATGTAATAGCACTACTGTTACTGGGAAGCAGGCCAGTTTGCTATGCTGAGAAATGTGTCCTGTCCTGTGTAACCCTGTTAGTTCAGTGATACATAGTTAAGTACAAGGATGTAGTTACATGTTGAAATAAATTACAGATGTTATATGAAACTTTACAATAGTGAAAATACAAATGATAAACGAATTCCCAATTTTCTCAGTTAATACTGACAGAATAACGTTTTTAGTCGTTATTTATAATAACTACTAAATCTATTTATAATAGATTAATAGTAATCTATTAATGTAGATTTTGCCTTTTTGGCAGTGACGTCCCATATGACTTACTTTTGGTTTATAGTCACATAACAGGGGTTTGTTTGCTGTCATCCATGGCCTTGTGTTTGCCAGACAAGTGCTCTACCATGGTGCTGCCTCACTAGCTTGCTGCCCCTGTTTGTTCTCAGACCTCTCACTCTTAGTCAAAATTTTTTCTCCAAGTCAGCTTTTACTGATAATTGTCTGCAATTGCTTAGGTAAAATTTTTTAATTAAAAGCTAAGTTTTTTAAATTGACCTCTTGCTTTGTACTTAATTTTTCTTATAATTATAAGGTATATCTCTAATTTATTATTAATATTTTAAAAATAAAAATATGCAGATATATAATAGAAAAATGTCCTGCTTTTTAAAATTATTTTATTTATCTTTATTTTTCATCTTATGTGCGTTGATGTTTTGCCTGCATGTATGTGTGAGGGTATCTAATCCCCTGGAACTGGAGTTACAGACAGTTGAGCTGCCAAGTGCTTGCTGGGAATTGAACCTGGGTGCTCTGGAGGATCAGGCAATGTGGGCACCTTAACACTGGGCCATCTCTCCAGCCCATGTCCTGTTTTCTAACTTGTCCTATTTCAAATAAAGATGGTCTTTTCTTGGGCCTCAGTGGTCACGTCTTACTGCCACCTCTGATTACTGCCTGAATGAATATGCTAGCCAAGTTTGCCTCAGTTTCCTTAACTGTAAAAGAGAAGTTGTAACCATCTAGGCCTGTCCCAGCTAACTCATAGACACTAATGGGCTTAGGAGGTGAAAGTGCTTTGTTAATTTTAGATTCATTATGTAAACCAAAGTAGCACTTTAACGTTAACTCAGGAAGTTCCCTTCTAACTTCTTTAAGTTAATCTTCACTACCTGCGTATAAGGCTATCTGAGCAGTGGGTGCACAACTGTATGTGGACACGCTTTTCTGGGAGAAGAAGGTCAGTGTCTTTGAGCCCATTCACAAAAGATTTAGACCGAGTCTCTGCTGCTGGGTTTGGTGGTACGGTCTGTAATACCAGCACTCTGGAGGCAAAGGCATGAGGATCGGAAATTCAAGGTCATCTTCCACTGAGTAGTGAGTTCAAGTAGCATTAACAATGAAAGTAAGTAATCGTGCTGTGTCTCTTAAGAACTGTGTCAACTAGCAACTGTTCTTTGCATATTAGACTAGAGTATTGGTTAAGTACTTTTCCTTAAATTTTTTTCCTTCAAAATATTGATTGGGGGTTTAAATTATTATTATCATTATCATTATTATTGGTTTTTTGAGACATGATCTAACTCTGCAGCTCTGCCTGTCCTGGAACTCACTGTGTAGACTAGGGTGGCCTTGACCTCATAGAGATCTGCCTGCCCTGGCTTCCTTAGTCTTGGCTTTCCTTTGTTTTTAATTGTGTGCATGTGGCTCTGTGTAGTTGTGTGCGTGTGAATGCACGTGCGTAGCATCTCTGGAGCTGGCTTCTCTGGAAGAGCAACAAGCACTCATAACTGCTGAGCCATCTCTCCAGCTCCGTCATTTAGTTTGTCTCTGGCATTTCCTCTATCCAGTTATATTCGCTTGGCTCCTGAGATTATGGAAAACAGCAGTAAGGATATGCAAATTCTGTTACTCAGAACACAGCTGATAATTTTGTTGTTTGCTGTTTGTTGACTTTAAGTGTTTGCACAGATGGAGTTTGTTTTTCATTCAAAATTGAATTGTTCTTTGGACTCCATGAAAATGATTATAAGCATTCATCTCTTTATTAGAGCAGGGTCTTTCTGGAAATATCATGGTTCAGTGTTCTTGGCTAATAGGGAATGTAAAAAAAGGAAAGCTATTTAGATAAAATAAGTTTCCATTCCTAGACCAAAACATTGTATTGTCTTGTTTTTAGAATGCGTAATGTTTTAGAATTTCTTTTTTTCTTTTAGAATTACTTAAAAAGTATTTTTGCAAGATAAATTTATTGCTCGTTTCTCTATATGGTAATTTTGTTCTTAAGTAGGAATTTGACCTTAAACTATTTTATAGTGTATTCTTGAATATTTGCAAATGTCCTAGTTTTTAAGATGCTTAAATACTTGTTTTGTATTTTAGTCATAGTTCTTATAATTTTTATTTCCTAATAACTTTTGTTGCTTCCATCTAAGGCATCAAACACACGCTTTTATTTTGTTTTCCTTAGATATATTCCTTTTTTTTTTCTAGAATGGAATGAACCGTTTTCTTGAGTAGTTTCTAATTATCTCAATTTTTTACTTCTTAAGCAGCAATTGAGGTACTGCCAAGAAGCCAGCGACAACAAGACTACTAGAAGTAACTATTTTTTGCAGAGGGAACAGGTACAGGAACCTCCTTAGCCCAGGCCAGCCTCAAACTTGCTATGTACACAACAATAACCTTAAACTTATGACCCTTATGTGGTTCTGCGGATCAAACTCGGGGCTTCATGCATGCTAGGCAAGCACTCTGTTAACTGAACTATATTATTCTGGCCTTTGTTAACTGAACTATATTATTCTGGCCTTAGAAGTAATTTCTGACCTGTGAACACTTTCAGTAATTCATGAGCTGTGTGAGTGAAATAGTTTGCAGAAAACTTCTTTACCTAGTCATACTCAGAACTTTCCAGCTTTTGGGATTTTTTTTTTTTTTTTTTTTTAGTAGCTTTGGTTCCTTCCTCTCTAGTGTCACTAAATAGGGCACATAGCCATGTTTCCTTTCTTGTTACCTCTATAAGGCCAGCTGATAATGTTTTAGTATGTACGTATAAACACGGTTTCATATCAAATGTATAGATTTCTCTGTAACACCCTGAGATAAATAAGAAATAACCCTAAGGCTTGATTTTTACATTTCTTTGTAATGATTTATTCCTGATCACTATTGAAAGACATTACAATAGAATAGATTCCCAAATGTCTCAGGATAGTTATCTCTTGTCTATAAATTGCATGTAAGCATAAACCTCATCGAGAGACTGCCTCATTATAATGGAAATATAGCCTAGGCATTGTAGTATACACCTGTTACCTTTGTGCTTTGGAAGGATATCACTGGAGAGAGGAGGAAATATTTTGTAGATTAAAATATAAATGTCTAAAATTACTTACAGATTTTTTTTTAAAGAAGAAGCCAAAGGGTTTTTATTATTATTGTTTTATGTATGTGACTGTTTGCTTGAATGTGAGTGCTGTGTGTGCCTGGCATCTGCAGAGGCTAGAAAGGGGCATGAGTCCTCCTGGAACTGGAGCTATAGATACAATTGTGAGCCACTATGTGGCTTCTGGGAATCAAACCCAGATGCTTTGGAAGAGTAGCCAGTGTTCTTAACCACTGACCCATCTCTCCAATACATTTTTTTTTTTTTTTTACTAAAACTGGACACTCATAGTTTTTTGTTTGAATGGTTGTTTTGTTTCTTGTCCTTAAGAATCTTAGCTTTTCTGTAAGAGTAATACCACTACGTCCTCAATAGAAACAGATTAGTAAAGAAAACAGTTTCCCTTTTCTTGTCCTCTGCAGTCAGCGATCACATGCTGCTTTCCCAGAGCTGCCTCGTAAATTTTGTCTGGGTTTAATTTTCCATTTATTTGCAACAGAAAGTTCCATAATGAAGTTGATTCAACCAGGAAAACTGATAGTTTGTTGTAATGGCTTGTAAAACAAAACAAAAAACCACCCAAGATATAGATTATTTCAGCTGTAGAATAGAAAGTAGCTCACAAGGTAGCTCTTGAGTTAAGTTCCCAGCTGGTAATTTACCTGTAAGCTAGCTCCCATGTCTAAGAACTGTTCCAGGCATAACTCACCCACCTTCCCTCACCATCTGGTCACTGCTTGGCCAGTGTGTGCTTCTCTGGTGATGTGCTATGCTTATTCTCTCTGAGGTTGTGGTTGTCAGTAGTCGGAGTGTGCTGAGAAAACAGCAGCTTTGATGTCTGCATCCATTGCCTGTTGCATCCGGGTGGTCCAGCAGCTGTAGGCACTGGCACCACATGCTACCCAGTGTTAGGTGTGCCTCAAGAATGAATAGCTCAATTTTAGTTTCTATTAATATAAAATTAAATAGCCACTCCTGGCTAGTTAGTGGATACTGGATTAGCACAGACCTCATCCACTCAGCTTCATGGTTTCCATTGGACCTGTATGATTTTTCATGTACAAACAACAGCCTTTTCATATTTAAAGGACTCTTTATGTTTGGAAAAAGTGTTTCTGTATGAACTTCTTTTTCTTTACTCATATGTGGCATGAAAATGTCCTTTCTCAAAATCAAAAAAATTCCCAGAATACTTAGATTACTGGGGAAGAAAAGTTGTCATATGTTCAAATGTAAAAATCATTTTACACATCTGCTTCCTAATGTTGAGTAGACTAGGACCAAGGCCTTAAAGTTTTTAAGGAATGTCTTGATAAAGCACTTTTCAGTTAAGAATATATTTGTGTTACCTTGAATATTTGACAAACTTGTTCTACCAACTTTCTCACAGTCTGTGACGGAATTATGGCTTGGGGTGCTGGGGAGGAGGGAGGCTTGAAGCTGACTACCCCGCTCCTTGGCCTCTGCAGTGAATAGTGTGAGGTTTTTACCTTCATGGTGATACAAAGGAGGGACCGGTCAGCAGAAAGCATACTGTGCGTGTTGAAGTTTGCTCCTCTCCTGGGTGAGTGAGAGGCAGGAGAGCACTGTTTCAGCCTTGGCGCAACAGCCCCGGGTTACAGCTGCCGCCGGCCTGGAGGGCACTGGAGCTCTCAGGAGTGTACATGCTGAGCAGAGAGCTCTGAGTACTGAGCACACTTTTGACCCTTGGCGCGCTAAATTAATGGTGGTCCCGTCCAAGTCAGGCAGCTTCTGTGTGTTCCGTACTGCTTGTACTGGTCTCACAAGAAAAGAAAGGAGGGCCCCGTTCCCATCAGGCACACCAACAACTTTTCAAAGGCTGGCTTAATTAAAGGGAGAATGGAAGAGATGTGCCAAAAATAAGGAGGCCTTCAGAAAAACACTTAAAGCAGCAGAGATCTCAAAATAGGAAGTTGAGGATGAAGAGAGAATGGTGAGGTCAGGTAATAGAATAGATCCAAATGTTATTTTCCAAGAAGAAAGGGCACATTCTTTCTGTGTATTTCCTAATGTTACAGAAGACCAAAAGTTCCTCTTCCCGCAAGGGTGGGAAGTCCAGAGAGAGACAGGCTCAGCTGCTTTTTTCATCTCTGACCTAGGCCCCTGTTTGACCTCAGTCTGTCTTGATGCAGCAGCACAGGCCAGCGAGGAGGCAGTGGCCTTTCGCCGTGAACGCAGCACTTTTAGGCGCCAGGCAGTACGGCGCCGGCACAATGCAGGGAGTAACCCCACCCCTCCTACCTTGCTCATCGGATCGCCCCTCAGGTACGGTATTTTACAGTTCCACCAAGTTTAGTGTGCATGCCGTGAACCTTCTAACTTGTTCCTTCCGACCCAGGGAAGCTTCTGAAGAGCTGCCTTTCTCCCTTTCTCTTCCGTGCATCGTCAGCTCTCTCAGGCTTCCTCCGCATGTGACCATGAGCTGCTGCATTATGCATGCCTTCCTTGCACTGTTAAACAAAGCTATCAGACTGATTTTTGCCCACATTTTAAAATGGAAAAGCATGTAAGCAGTAATAGAAGTGAAAACATAGCTGAAGTTTGACTTACTCTATTCATATGTTAATGCAGTATTATCACAGTGTTTAATAATATGAACATTTACAGGCCAAGTGATAACTTCAGAGAAATAAAAATCTAACCTCACTGTATGAGTCAGTTTGGTTATTCCATGTCACTAAAAGATTACACTTTATCTTATTTATACTGGAAATTTTGAGCCTAGTGAAGGACATAGAACTAAAATATTTATGTAAGTTATGGTCAGCTATGTACCTGTTTACATGTGGAGATATCTATAATTTTTCAGCCTCTATCGTGTGTTAAAAACATTTTTACTTTTCAATATTCTTAACTTTGAGAACATCCACTTATGATATTGGAGATAATCTCCTGTTGAATTTTAAGGAATTTTGAAAGTCCATGTGTGATTTAGAAATATGAAGATCTTTTTGAAAGACTTGTGCTTTATTTCAAACAAACAAGCATGATCATCACGTGATCTCTGTGTGTGTGTGTGCTCGAGCAGTATGTTTAGTGTGAGTCACCGCTCTGCCCAAGCACGGTCGGTCGTGCAGGCTGTTTTCTTACCACAGTCTAACAAACTCCCCAGCTTCTCAAGGCTCCTCAGCTGCTCGTGAGCACTGGGTAGGCCAGAAGTCACAAACCTTCCCCTCCCTTCTTAAACCTGATTTTCAGAGTAGCAAAATTCTATTTTTTTAAAAACTCATTTTATATTCTCCTGAGATTTAAACTTCGTTTCTTTTGTTGTTGAGTTTTACATTATATCCAGGAATTTCACCTTCATTTTCTAATTCCTTAAATAATACACAACTTCATGCAACATATGTGTATATATAGATGATACTTAAAATATAAAATTGGGAATGTAATCAATGTAATGATATGTTTGTTGTAGGAACTTTTGTGAGCCCTCCACTCCTGTGTCCTCTCTCTCTCCTTTCCTGCCTGCAGGACTTTTCTTTCTGTTGGTGAATGTGGGGCACAGCCCCGTGTGCAGCGACTGAGCATGCGCCTCCTGCATTATTTTGTTTCTAACCCCTTTTTGCTCCTTGAATAATAACTTGATGGAGACAACTCCTTTGCCTTGCCGCTTCTCTGTGTTTTCCTTTTATAAACATTTTTAACCTATTTAATCTTATGTTTTTCATTCTTTGCCATGAATATGCCTGCCGAGTCTCACTTGCCAAGCAAATATGTACAGGGTAGTTTTCTTTCTCTGCTTGGTGGAATATTAGAGTTAGTGTTCTGACTCCGGCCAGCCACAGAGTATTTCCTATCTAGAATTTTAAATGTAGCACATCTTAGAAAATGGTTGAGAATTTACCTCTAAAGGGCATCAGCAAGCTCCAGGGTATTTCCAGTAAAATGTTGCATGTCTCTAAAGAGATGACCTTGTTACAGTGAAATAAAATAAAATGTAGCTGTGAAGAGTTTGGGAAAATATCAACTTAGTAAATTACCCTTTGCAAGTGGAAAATTCTCAGGTAAAATAAATTGCTGTTACTCTTCAGTGTGAACTACAGAATACTAATGTTGCCCTGAACTAAATATAGAATAGAATGGCTACTTAAACTTTGGGAGAACACTTTGTCAGAAATGAATAGGACAGGTGTGGCGGTGCTCTCACTACCATTGCTATGTAAATACCAGTAAGATCTTCTGTACTAGTTATCCATGGGTAGAGTGGAAATGTTTGGAAAGGCTCATACGACATCTTGAAACCACGACTAAATCAGAGCCCTGTATGTGTAGTATGGTTTTCCTGCTTTGACTCATTCTTAAGGTGTAGTGCAATCTATAAATTCAGCACAGCAGGAAAGCCAACAGCAATAATTACTAAAAAATAAAGCAATCATAAAATATATGAAGGCATTAAAAGTATGTTTATTTCTGAATTTTTCAATTTAATGTTTTCAGACTGATGTTGACTGTAAGTAACCAGGATCAAAGAAAACAAAGCTTCAGAAAAAGAGCCTATGATAGCTTAGTGTCAACATTGCTGAGTAACTTCACCATCGCAGAGGATTGTAACAAAACATATACAAACATTAACGTTAAACCAGCACCTTCCTCACAAAGAGAGTTTTTATTCTTTTTAAAATCTCATAATAAGCCCCTTAACAATGATTTTTACAAATTTTAAATTAAGTTAGCTTAGTAGGTAGATTTTATTGGCCTTAGCTAATTCTTCTTAGTGACTAGAGCTAAAATAAAGATAAATATTAAAAATTATTTATAATATAAAGAGTTTGATATTTATTACCCTAAATGTCATGTTTTTGAAACATTGTTAGACTGGAGTAGAAGGAAATCATCTTATTTTGGTCAAGAACAAACAGCTTTAATATATCTTTAGCTTCATTTGAAATATGCGATTAAAAGATCTATAGTAAAATGAGGTTACAGTTATAGTTGAGAACCTATGATTAGAAATCCACGGGGTCATTTTATGTTCAGATGAATTCATCAGATTTTTCTTGTATACTCAGGACAGCCTCTTCTCTGGAACCTGTGTTCTTTGGAATAATGGAGTCACACTTGTAGATTCACATCTCAGTAGGGAGATACTGTGGTAACCAACAGTGGGGAGCAGAGTTGCCAGATCCCACCTCCACGTGTAGAGGAAGGAGTGGAGGAGATGTTTAAACTGGGGTTGTATCAGTATGTTGGCTTGCCAGCCCATAATAACAGACTTAGATTTTATTACTGGGTATTTACTACTGTAGAAAAAAATAAATACATTCATGCCATACTGATGTCTGTTAGTGGAAAGTTAATACCACCCTCCAGGGATCTGATTCTCAGCCATTTGTGCTAAGTGCCAGCCTTTCCTGTTGTCAATGAGGGCATTGAAATTGGAAATTAAGGGGTATAAACATTTATTACTGTCTTTTAATGATAACTTGATGGTTATAATAATAGATTTTGGCTAATTTCCTTAACTTTTATGCACTGCTTAATATCTTGATAACATTCTGTATATTTGGATAGACATTGTGCATTTGTAGTCTGACGATTAGAATATTGTCTGATCTGTTCACATTAAAATGTGACTAGCTGTGATATGATCTTTGTTTATGACTTTAAATGAAAAAAAAAACTGATAGGAAAATTTGAGTGCAATTTTTTTGACATTGTAAATTGAAAGTCCATAATATTTGAATTTCCAGGGAATTTTTTCTGTTGTGTGAAACCTGTTCATTTTGATGAAGTTCATGGATAAGTTTAGATTGCTTCTGAGAAAGGGACACATCAGCCACATGTAGAAGATAAAAACTTTTTAATTCACAAGATCATGTATTTTTCTTGTTTAAATTTCCAGTGCTGGAGATGAACCCAAGGTTTGATACATGTTGGCAAAGGCTCCGCCACTGAACTGCAGTACCGCCCTCTCACGGCCCTCTCTTGACTAATAGCTGCTGGGAAGTGTTCTAAGGAACTACTAAGCAGTGCTTTGTAGCATGGCTGAGTAATGCCAGTGTTAACAGCCAGAATGTGCAGGCTCGCTTCTCAGGTGGCTACCTTCCTGTGCTCTGCTTAGAATATTCTTCTCAATGGCTCTGAGTCAGAGCTGGAGTGAATACGCTGATGTAGGCCTTTGTGATGGGATAAATGTTCTATAATACATGCTGCCCTGTATGGCAAGAGTCATCATTAGCCACTGACCACTTTGGTGGCCACTAGCTGTGCTATGTGGCTATTGTCCTTTAAATATGGTTGGCATGCATGCAAAACTAAATATCCCAGGTTCGACAGTGTCAGATTGTGTAGTTTTAGAGCATGTTGTTGCCGTGCCCACAGCTCAGCCTTTTACTTCATTGTCAGTCAGCGGGACCAGTGGGACAGTTGCAGTGGATTCAGGGAGTCAGAGAGAACGCAGTAGAAAATTATATCATTAGACATGATAACAAGCCCATCTCGAGCAGGCTTCTTTTTGCTCTAGTGTCTTGTTACTTTAGTAGCAGCCTCTGGAATTGCTCAGACTACAGTAAGTTCACTGACTTAAACATTGCTGGGACATCGTGTGTAGAATGATGTATGATAGTTACAACAGCATTTCAGGAATTTCATCAATTTAGAGTGAATCTTGTATTAGGAATGTTAATAATAAAAGTCATACTATTTTAAATAATCAAAACTAAATGAGTAAATAATATAGACTATTTTATAAATGATAAATTTATATAACAAAATACTGCATTTTTTAATTTTATAAAATTTATAAAAGTGCTAGAATATCTTTTGAGAACTTAAGGTTTCCCAGTTGTTAAGACTTCCTAAAATAATGGATCCTAGTTAATAAGAACACATGTGGATTGAAAAAGAATGTAACAGTTGGTTATGAGAACATGATTTTTATGTATGTGCTATCTGTAACACATGTAACCTTATTTCAGAATATGGAAGCTTTTATAAATAATACTTTATATTACGTCTCCTTCAATATCCCGGTGGCCACCATGTTTCACTCAGTTGAGTCACGTATTCTGATTTCTCCTGCAGTAGTTTGTGGTATTCTTTTGTTTACCATTGTATTTTGGTTGCATTTGATAGCGATTCTTTGGTTTTCACATGTGTAGAAACTTTGTCTTATTGTGTATCTGACCTGAGGTCTTAGAACTTTAGAGGGAAAACGGCAAAGTTACTACAAGGTAAATTTTACCAGTCGGAGCCCAGCCCAGAGTCACGTGAGTACACGCTGGGCTCCGTACTGCCCTTTCCCTCACTCTACAATCTAGTTGGTTTGAGCTGGATTTGACAGTCAACCTCTATGTTGAGTGTTTACTGCATTCCTCTCTATGAATCAGACTGGGTAAGGACCAGAACAAATATAAACTATGTAATTGTTCAAAGCTTCTTGGCTCTTTCTTAGGTTATTTAAAAAAAGCATCATTTTTGAAATCAGTGTTCTGTATTGATTTCATTCTAGCTATTGTTTTCTCTTTTCTTCCCTGTAATGTCTCCCCAATCCATGTTCTCTCCTAGCCTTCAAGATGGTCAGCAAGGCCAGCAGTCC
This sequence comes from Psammomys obesus, assembly GCF_907164565.1. Lineage (NCBI taxonomy): Eukaryota > Metazoa > Chordata > Mammalia > Rodentia > Muridae > Psammomys > Psammomys obesus. Next base: position 27,702,455 of record NW_026596134.1, on the reverse strand, counting down.
ACAGCCCAGGTCAAAGTGCAGTCCCGCCCCCCATCCCAGGCTCCAGTGCTCAGTGCTAGTGCCTCCTTGCTGGTGAGAAAAGGGAGTGTCCACTTAGAAGCCTCACATGACCATGCATCTGCTGTAGGCGGTAGCAGTTTGCACGATGAACTTGGTATGCAGGCCTGATGTAATCTCGGTGGTTGGAAACTTTGAATTGGCAGCAAATGGGTAACAGTGGTTGCAATTCTCTTCTGAGATAGCTTTACTTTGAACCTGTGCATCAGGGCACTGTTTTACTATATTTATTTGCCCTGTGTGTGAGAAAGTGATTTGCATTTTCTTTCTGTATTTCTCTTTACTTTTATTAGACTTTTTATTTTGAGCATATCTATCACTAACCGTCAGCTATTGCTAATAACTGTTCCTTTTAACCATTCTCTTAATAATTTGGGCATTTCTGTTATTCCCAGGTAATACCATGTGGGAAAATATGATTTTTTAAGTGATTTGTGAGAAAACCTCAATTTTTTTTTTTTTTTTTAGTTATTTGAGATGTTGTACACTGGAACCCTGGAAGTGCTCCCTCGTAGGCTTATTCCTACAGGTTTTCTGTGAAGTGGCCTACATTTTGTAGTATGTCCATCTCTTGTCACAAGGTTTATTATAATCCTAAATGCAGTGTTCTCAGGACAACATGGTTCTACTAGTGACTTTATAAAATATTTCATTTTTTGTTAAGATACTATAAACATACTCATAAGTTATGAAAGTTAACTTTTAGAAATGTGACATATTTTCAACCCCTAATAATAGCAAATTCACTCAAATGCATGCTCTGTGCACTGGCGTGTTGCTATGCTACTCTAAAATTTCATTTCCTCATGTAGGGGTGTGTGCGCGCGCATGCAGTAGTGTGCTCACCCACCACGTGCATATGCGTGTGTTTGTGGAAGCCAGGGGAAGGTAGTGGGTGACTTAATCCTGTGAGGACGAGCCTCTCCCTGAGCTGATGCTGGCTGACACAGCTGTACTGGATGGCCAGTGACTCCTAGGCACCTTGCCTGCCCCTTTTCTGGGCACTGAGGATCCAAAGCCAAGTCCTCAGCTTGTACGTTAAAGCTCTTTACCAACCGAATCCAGGTTCCCAGCCCGTGCACTTGTATTCTTATTTCTCTGTATGACCAGGTTTCCTATGCTCACATTCACAGTGGTTTAAAGTAACTTAATAAAATCTTGTTATTAAGTAAGACTCACTTGAACGCATTTACTCATGACCATGCTGATCCCTGTTACACAGGCACAAAATAAAACAAGCTCTCTATAAGTTTTCCCAATAACAATTCATTACTAGAATAGAAATCAAGAGGGGCTAGCAAGATGGCTCAGCTGGTAAAGGTGCCTCCTGCCACAGCTGGCAACCCTGTGACCCACAGGATGGGAGAAGAGAACTGACTCCTCCACATGAAACACATGCATGCATACCCACACACACATGCATGCTAAGTAGAAATGTTAATAAAAAGAAAAGTTAGCTAGACTGTTTCCTAAAAATATGACGTATTTACAAAGGCTTGCTTTTTTTTTTTTTTGAGATCTATTTAGTTCTACTGAAAAAGTTTTCCCATATGATTTTTTACATGCAGTAATATATACATATGTACAATACTCTTGTGAAAGACGTGCATGTGTATATAAGTATATACTTATCCATACAGATCTCTGTTTATCGTGCACAATTGTTAATAATTTTAGAAATGATTTATAAGCAATTTAAAGGAGAAATTTGGAGTAATGCCTTAGAGAATTTATTTCTGTGCAAGGTTAGTAAAAATCTTTTAAGCATTCAAATGATGCAATTAGTGCTGGATACATTTTGAGCATCACATCATTTTAAAGATTTATTTTTAAGTATGTATATGTGTGGGTCTATATGTAGGGATGTGCATGTCAGTGCAGATGTGAATTGAGGCCAGAGGTGTTAGATCCTCCATCCTCCAAGCTTCACCTCTTCCCAGCTCTGTGACCTTGGGCGGGTTGTTTCCTCTCCCTGTGCATCAGTTTCCTCAGTTACTAAAGGAAGTGATACTAATGCCTGTTCCTAGGCTTAGTGCAAGGAATATGTGTATTTAATGTGCCAATGTCTGCCATTAATATGTTTGTTAGATAAATGACCATTGTTTGTACTGGTTAGTAAAATGTCACCAGACCATAATCCATTTAATCATTTAAGTAAGCTCATTGATCGTCTCTTAAGATGTCTCTTGAAGGCTCTTTACATGAGCCTATGAGTACAGCAGTGATTAATTCTTGAGAATTAAAGTTGCCATAGCATTATCATTCAAGGACATTGAGCGAACTAGCTCCTCTGTGGAGAGCACAACCTTGTTTGTGTTTTAGCTGGCAGGTTGGGTACTTGTTTTTAGTCCTCACAAGAAGCTTACCCAGCCTTTTATTTTCTAGATAATGCTTAGAAGTTTATCGTTATTACCATAGGAAGCTACACAATAATATTTCAAACAGTTTAGGGTACCTGAATTGCTCCAAGAATTTTACGGAAGATCTAAGGACTGTCTCCTACTAGCATGCAAGACCAGATGTTCTGCATCCTCATGTTAAACATCCTTAAGATCATAGACGAAAGCTGCATAGTGCTTGTATCATATAGAATATAAGTTGGCTTCTTGGGAGACACCGCCCCAAATCAGTGACTAAAATGATGACATTTCTGTTTTTCTCTAAGGAGCCATTCCCTGCAGATAATCCAGCTCTTCTGTTTTTCACTTGTATCTTTCCTACCTGGTCAAAGAAACACTGTGGTCGTTGAAATTTCCCAGAGAACAGGGCAAGAGGGAGAATCCACATAAGAGACACCTTAGTCTTCTTTTTTTTTTTTTTTTTCCTTTTTTTTTTCCTTTTTTTAAAATTTTTTATTAATTACACTTTATTCATTTTGTATCCCCCATAAGCCCCTCCCTCCTCCCCTGCCGGTCCCACCCTCCCTCCCCTTTCTGCATGCATGCCACTCCCCAAGTCCACTGATAGGGGAGGTTCTCCTCTCCTTTCTGATCTTAGTCTATCAGTTCTCATCAGAAGTGGCTGCATTGTCCTCTACTGTGGCCTGGCGCTTTCTCAGACAACTAGGAATAGCGCTTCCTCAAGATCCAGCCATACCACTCCTAGGCATATACCCAAAAGAGGCGCAAGTACACAAAAAGGACATTTGCTCAACCATGTTTGTAGCAGCTTTATTTGTAATAGCCAGAAGCTAGAGACACCTTAGTCTTGATGCAACTTGGAGAATAACGTGCCTTTCACTTTGTTCCGCCTCCCTGCCAGTGGCTTCAATGTGGCTGCATGTAACTGAGCTCCAGGAGAGAGCAGCTGCTTGGTTAGGGGAAGTTCTGTCACTAAAGGAATAGTGAGGCATGGGTCCTGGAGCTCATTCTTCAGCCTTTGGCGCAAGAAGATGGGAAGGACTCTGCACCAATAAAAGGAAGAGAGTGGTTCAGGGGGGTGGAGGTCAGGGGCTGGGAGACAGGAAAGGTGGGGCGTGTCAGGGAGATAGGGGACAGGAAAGGATGGGGGATGAAATACTATATTATTTTTATTATTAATAGTATTAATATTGGAAATATTAATGTAGTCATAGGCCCAAATCTTAACCTTGCTCATGATTCTTAGAATTGGAAATTAAAAACAAACTTGAGAATTCCTTTTACCTGTTGAAACTGCACAGTGCCCATGGAGAAATGGGTAACTAAACAGTAGATCATTTTTGTATGGTAGGTTAGAATCACAGACTAAAATGTTCATGTATCTGCGTTCGCAGATTTTATAAATATTAATTTTACTGCACGTAATCACTTAGTACTGTTCATAATTTTGAAAACTGTAAAAAGACCTGTTACATGCCCATTAACAGAGGAAGACTCAAAGGTGATAGTTCCCATAATCCAAGTCATAAATCATAAGAATTGACAAAGTAGAGGCTGGTGAGATGGCTCAGTCACTGTGAGCTCTGGCTGTTCTTCCAGAGGACTTGGATTCGAGTCCCAGCACTTATTATATGACTCACCTTTTAGTTTACTTGATCACTCCAAATACCATAAACACTACCACAAAGATGACTTGCCCTTTGAAGTAGTACATGAGATGATGAAACCAGAGCAGAGTGAGAGCTTGTGTGTGTCCTCTGGAAAGTTCAGCTGGCCTGGGGACTAAGGAGCAAGGGTGGAGCCTTAATAGGGAAATGAGACAAGTTGGAACCTGAGCATGGGCCCTTTCAGTAAAACACCAGTTACAGCTCTGCTGCCAAGCAGTAGATCCTGTGCAATCCAGCGTCCTTTGCAAGGCCTCTTTAAACCAGCGTCTCACATCTGCCCACTTCATCACACTCCTGGTCTAAAGCCCTGTCACAGCATTGCTCTTTCCAGGAGGAAGGGCTAGTTCTGAATAATGAAACAGACATTTTTCCATTGTATCCTAGAAATTGAGGTTGGCCTGGAAAGACAGCTCAGCAATTAAGAGCACTTAACTGTTGTTGCGAAGGATGCAGGTTTTGCTTGCAACACCCATGTGGTGGCTTACAGCTGCCTATAATTCCAGTTCCAGGGGATCTGACTTCCTCTTCTGATCTCCACAGACACTTCACTCAAGTGCTCAAGCCTACACTCAACACGCATGCATATATACATAATAACTGAAATTAAATCTTTTTTTTTTTTTTAAAGAATTAAAGAGGTTTAGAAGTCCAAGACTCTGGGTCTAGGTAGAAGACAGGTTAGCAGACTTTAGCCTGTGAGCTTAGTCCAGCTTCTCACTTGGTTTTGTAAACAAAGAAGGGAGAAAAAAATGTCTGTTTTGTGGTGACTTTATGCGACAATGACAGACCTGAATGTTACATCACAGAGCGTTTACTGCTCTAGTTGGCATTGTGACCTGGAGCCTAAAAAACGAGGCAGACTAAAGTCTCATGCAATAGCCAACTTTATTCAGAGCATCAGACAGTTTATACTCTGAGGGTTAAGAGGAGTCACGTGAGTAAAGTGTCCATACACAAGGGCCAGCCTCACGTGGCAGGCCTGCCGCACATGTGGCAGAATCGTGTTTTTCCATGGAGGCATATAAACAAATAACAATAGCCATTTGTAATGAATTATCTACAGTAAACTCACTCCTACTGCTACATCTGGAAGGGGCACAAGAGCACACTCCATGTTTTTGAAGACTGTAATCACAAGACTCTTGTCTTGTTTTCTTGAAGTTTGCTCACAAGCTCTCAGAGTTCCCCTTGCACAAGTTCATTCTTGGACTGTGTTCTGACAATAAGGTATCAGGATCACAAAGCCTGAGATGTTTATTATCTGGTTCCTTACAGAGAAAGTTTGCTGGCCCCTGGTATGGGGAGAAACAAGGCCATTAGCTGTTAGCAGAAGTACAGTGAGTCATTTCTGTCTAGATGAAAACTCAGGTTACCTTGGAAACTTAAAGTAGGCTCATGGTAATACGGAGGTACCATCCAAGAAGGCAGAACTGATCATAAAGCCCTCTCTCTTAAAAAGTATAATACAGTCATGCAGCGATGGAACATGATAGTTATCAAACCAGAAGCCAGCGTCAATACTTACCATTTGAGCGAATGTGGTCCCTGAAAAGCCTTCTAAAACCATTTAGTTCCATGTAGTTCACTACTTTACCTTTTCTGCTCTGAGAGTAATGCATCATAAGCAGAAGGCTTCAATAAGGCACCATGTCAGGTTCAGATTTAGAGGACCCAGAAGGAAGAGTAGGCTTAGAAGTCAAAGAAGGATCCAGGAAAGTAAAATAGCTCTTTTGTTGCTGGTCCCTGGAGGGTTAGAGAACGGTCTGCCCTAGTAGCCTCCTCCTCCCAGAAAATGCAGATGTGTAAATCAAGCAGCAAGGATGTCCTAGGAGTTTTGAAGGTGAGAGATTGGGCTTAAAATTCTCAGTGTGTTTTACACCATGTTCTGGTCGTGTTCTACAAATGCAGTAAGTTGGAGGGTCCCTTACTCCCCCGTGTCTGGAAGTGTCATGCCAATGATGTTTAGAATGTGTGCTCTGCCATTTCTGGCTTCAGTCCTTAGACAATAAGTCTTCGTTTTTTGTGGTTCACACTGTGCCCTAAGGTTGCTGTACAACTTGCATACTCAGAGAAGATCATGATTAACAAATTGAGTTTTCGTTGGCAGTGGCATTCATTATTAAATATTCATCAGTGAAAAATGCCAGGTGCCTTAACTTTTTTTTTTTTTTTTTTTGTTCTTAGAGATTGCCCTATGGATGATTTTTTACAAATCAGAAATTCCAGCTATATTGGTTATTTGGTCATAAATTGATTTGCTTCTTTTCTTAATGCATGTCTGACCCTTTTAGACATGGTTAATTATGAACTGGCAGCAGATTCCTGATTTATTTATAGTCACAGTTCAAATGCAGAGGGCATGTTGCATGAACATTTTGCTTTCTTTCTGGTTTGTATCCATCCTTAAGAAGGAATGTGCAATTTAAGGGTTTTTAAATGCTGTATATTAAATAGAGTCATAGGAACATGGAGTTTAAAGTTTGAATTTGAATATTTTAATTGTTACTAGTGTGTAGTTTTGTTTCAATTGGGGGGGGGTAGATTATCCTTTGCTAGATTATCAGATTAGTGCATTGAAGTATTACTAGACTTTTCACTGAATCCTTAAGCTACATATTTTAGTACATTTCCCCAAGTGTGTTTCTCTTGAGAATAAGGTGTAGCACTCGCAGTGTGCTGTCAGTTGCTCCGTGCACAGAGAAAGGCGTGCGGCCGTGGCTGTGCAGTTAAGCTGGAAGGCGCCGTGAAGAGTGGCTCCTGGGGTGTGCTGTGATGCACCTCATGTTACTCTAAAAGCCCGAACATGGTCCTAAGCAGTCTACAGCGGAGGCAGGCGAGTCCCAGCTTGTTCAGAAGAGGCAGTCCTATTGGAGCCATGCCTGTTTGGTGGTCTTATGTCCATGTTTTGTTTCTGTTTAAATGTCTACATTTTGGTACTTTAATATTTAAAATTCAGTTATATCATTTTCTTTCCATTTCCTCCCTTCAACGCCTCCCATGTATTTCCCCTCCTCTTAGATTCATGACTTTTGCCACTTTTCTATTAACTTTAACTTTCCTTTTAATTTTAATAGGTGTTTATTAATATTCCTAAATAAATTCTATTACTTTTTAAACCATTGCTTTATATAGAGACATTCAAAGTTATACATTTAACTAGCAAAATACTGAATTTTTCCAGTTTTTTTCTTCTAGAAAAGTTTTTTTACATTCATGTTTATATTTAAGATGAAATAATTTCTATGTTTAAAATTAAATATCTGTACATAAAGGATAATGGACAAAATGACTTCATGTTCTTCACTATTGCATTTGAATGTTACAAAGATAATATTTTCAGTGATTAATCGTATAGAAATGCAATTTCCAGTATATAAAGAACAGAGCACATCACTGAAGTTCTATGTCAAGCTGAAATATTGAGAAAGTGCTGCAGTAATTTGAGTTGTTGAATACGGAATTAACTTACTTCTGAAACGCGCACGAGTTGTAGCTTGTGACAGCCCGTGTATGCAGCCTTTCTTGCTAAACACCAGGCATGGTGTTCATCGACTCTTCCTCAGTAGCAGCTTCTGCGGCCCAGTCAGGGAATTCAGGGAATTTCCAGTAACTTCTAAGAAACAAGCAGATTGACAGCCTTATCATTTCATTTTTGGCCACCAATGTATTTTGTGTTTTGTTTTGTTTATTTGGGACTGATTGAAGTGGGAGAGAAAGCAGTCTTGGGCAATCCATACATATCATAGTCCATCCTGTGAAACTAAAATTATACGACATGGAATGAGTATTTCTCTTCTTTTATGCTTGCTCAAATAGTTAAAATATTGGAACTTGTCATTGTCACCGTATTTCCCCTTGTGCATTTGAGGTGTTATTTCCCTCTCTGTCTCTGCTGAAATGAGCATTTTATAGAATTATTTTTCTGACTTATCTTAGTATATTATTCTGACAGACAATACAGTGGTAAAGTAAATTACATATTTCATCTAGTGACCAATAGAATGTAATCAAGCAGTCTTATTTACTAAAGTGCTATATTTGGGATGGAGCCCTGTTAAAAATGAAGTGGTGACTTTTTTGGTCTCTAAGTCCTTAGTTATAATATGAATATATTAGGACATGTTTTTTTGGTTTTTTTTTTGTTTGTTTGTTTGTTTGTTTTGTTTTTACCTTAAAAGTTCTTGCGATACACTGTTTTCATTTTGGACATAGAAAATCTGACCTTTTACCATGGCATTTATTTAAAATTTTCCCTTTAAGAGGCTTGATATTGGGTGACAGTAATCAGAACTTACTGTATAATAATTATATGTGTAAATGAAAGTACAGAAGAACAAATTTAATTAAAAATTGTTTAAAGATTGCTCATATTTAGGACAAGGATATAGCAGAGTCTAGTATTTGTCTAGTGTATACAAAGTCGGCTTGGATGCCGGCACTGCATGAACTGGATATAGAGGCAGATGTCTGTAATCCTAGCACTCTAACATAGAGAAAGTCAGAAATTCCAGGTTATCCTTGACTAGACAGGGAGTTCAAGGCCAGCCCTAGGTATGAGAGTATAGAATCTCAGTAATTCCAGCTTCTAGATCAAACCCTCATACAGTCTCAAAACCTGGACAAGACCATGTAGTTGCCTAGTTACCTACCCAGTGTGGTTGGCTTCGTGAAGACTTGCATGGATTTATTTACGAGCCCTCCCCATCAGAGTTACGCTCCATAGATCTTCAAGAAGGCACTTCAAGCCCTGTCTGACTTTTGAAATCCTGTTATTAGAAACGATTTTATCCAGTGGAGTTTGTTTTGAAGCAGCTGGGCTTTTGTGTAATTATTTTCTTGTTCTGTTCAAAGATGGAGAGGCAGACTGTTTTAGACAGTGCCATCGCTGTTGTTGTCCCAGCAGGTTCTTGCTGGAAAGGGGGAATGGGATTGTGTGCAGCTCCCAAGAGCTAGGTTTTAGTCCTAAGATTTTTAGTCAGTTTAATTTTTTTTTAATCCCTTTAGATTTCCTAGAGCTATTTGGTCATAACAGTTGTCATTCCTAAATCTTTACACAACTCTTGTGGAAACACTGTATAAGTAGTGATGTTCATTAAGTAATTTAATTACCACCAACATTATTTAAATTCCTTTGAGTCATTTTTAACTTTTTATTTTTTCTGAACAGAATAAAAATAACCATTTTATTGTCATGAAGTTTGAACTGTCTTAAACTTGAAGCAGCTTTGCATAGGCCCGCCCATGCCAGGTGGCTTCGGAACATTAAATTACTCATCCACATGATTGTCTTAGTTAAGAGGAAAAAGATCCGACTCAAGCCTCTTCCTGTTAATACTGATCACATGTGCTGCCATTTGCCCCACATTGTTCTGAACTGCACAGAGATTGTGGTTTGGAGATGGGTTGTAGGATTTTTGTAATGTAAAAAGTTAGTAAATTTAGTGTATCACAAAGGAAGACTGGCTATCCTAATGACTCTTCAAAACTTGCTCATTTGCTAGGTAAGTTCTCATCTACGCTCTATGAGACGGGTGGCTGTGACATGTCACTTGTGAATTTCGAGCCAGCAGCAAGAAGAGCGTCCAATATCTGGTAGGTGTGGAGACGTCAGAGTGTGTGGCTTTCATGTTTAAAGGTTCAGCTGCAGGTGCAGACGCTTGTTTTAAAACATTTTCCCTAATGGACAAAAACACTGTAATACACTGCTGATGTTTTGGAAGATGTATACGTTACAGAACAGCTACACCTACTCTGTTCATACAGGTTGTCTGGTTGAAAGAACACTTAAATCAACTCTCATTTTCAGATGTGCAGTGAATTGTTATTAACTGCAAGCTGCCATGTAAGATACAATTATTTTGGAAATGTTTATATCAAGTTTAATACTTACCATAATACATTTGTGTCCATAGAATTAATGGAAATTAATTTGTTGTGGGGGGAAAAACACCTTTTGTTGTTGTTGTTGTGTTGTTTTTCAAGACAATCTTTACTGTCCTGGGTTCGCTTTCTAGATCAGGCTAGCCTCAAACTCACAGAGATCCACCAGCCACTGTCTCCTTGAGTGCTGGGATTAAAGGGGTGCTCCACCAAGTCCGGCTAAAAAGCACTATTTTTAAAACATAATTTACTCTGTATTTAAAAAAATGAAGTAAAGCTTTTCATTAAACCTTATGGGATAGAGTTTGCCCAGTTCCAGATGTAGCTAGATGTCCAGTGTCCTCTCCATATTGTGTGCTATAAAAAGCTTATCAGAAAAATAGCTACAGTGAAGTTTACACTCCAAAGTTAGTTTTCTTCCATTAAATTTTCTTTTAGAAAGAAGGTAATAAAAATGTTAGGAGAAAGCAAATCAATTAGATATTTACATCATATAATCTTTTATAGTATAGAGTATATTGATTTGATTTTTTTTCCTAAAAAATTAACCTTGCTAATTCAATTCCCATTGTTTCTTTGAAATCAAAGACTACTTAATTAATTCACTTTCTTCACAATGGCCATCTGGAAAATGGAAATCCTAAAATAAGAACCAAATGGCCATTGTGTAAGAAGTAGAGGCACTGTTATTTTATGTTACTGATGAGGAAACTAAGGTTTGAAGATTTCACTCAGCTGGAGAGGCAATCTGAACTTTGGTGCGAACATAATATTCTAGGTTACAACTTAGGAAAATGAAGTTGCACTTTACATCGAAGAGTGAAGATAATATAAATGTTGCCTAATTGTTAAATGAGGTTTTTGGTTTTTTTTATACACTGTTTAACAATCTTTTTACTCCCTAAAGTCTTTCTCACTTTATTTTAGTGACACGGACTCTCATGTATCAAGTTCTACCTCAGTTCGGTTTTATCCACATGACATGGTAAGCTTTTTAACTTCTTATAATGTGATGCATTTTTAGACCCAATCTGAAAAGTATATTTATATAGCTAGCCATAAAAACCACTCAAATTAATGAAATCACAAAATGTTACTTTTGTTGGCAACTATGACAAAATCCCCTTTGTTTTGTCACCATGGCTCTTACACTCTACAGACGTTAGCTAACCCTCTGTGTGGAGTCAGAAGTGGCACTGGCTTGTATTGTGCAGGTCTGGAAAGGCCCACTTTCCACTGTACGATCTGCTTGTACCACTTTTTTTTTTTTGCCCGTTGTGTTTTTACATTTGTTTATTTATTTGTGTGGGGATTTGTGTGTGTACAAGGACATGTGTACATGTGGGGGTCAGAGCACAACTTACCAATGATCAATCTTGGGACTTCAGGTTTGTCAGCAAGTGCTGACCTGCAGAGCCATCACTTTGAAGAATATGATTTGGTGTTGTTTTGTAACTATCTATTGACTCTTAACTCACTCACTGCCTATGTGTTGGGGGAAAGCCGGGTGACATTATTACATGAAAATGTATAAGACAGAATGGGGATTTTGAAACCCTGCTTTTGCTAGCAAGATACATATATGAGTCAAGTTAGAAAATGTAAAATTGGATGAAATCCTTGCTGGTGCCATGGGTAGATTTTATTTTGAGGCATTTTGTCCAGTGGCTCCTTGAGGGTGAGGTGGGCAGGCTTTGAAGATGGGATGTGAAAAGGTAGACAGCAGTGCTTTCCAGCCAGTGGGTGTTTAGCTGTGCCTGGGAACGTGTGACTTGACACAGTGGGAGGAATGCCACTGTAAACAGTAGACAGGGACCAGGGGTTCTGAGAGACATTCTGAAGTGCTCAGCACAAATACGATCTTACCAAAAATTTCTATAGTGCCAGAATTGAGAAACCCTACGGCATAAGATAAGAAATGTTTGGTGAAGTATCAGTCATTATTTAAAGATATAAAAGCAGCATTTTTTTCCCTCTTGGCTGTTCCATGTGTGTTTGAATAATAAAGACTTTGCCTGCTAGAAGCAGGATCTCTCGATGATCATACCATTGTTTTCCACTCTCAATGGCAAAGGAACATTGAGACAGCAAAGTGCTGTCCATTTCTGTGCCAGTAACATTAGATGTTTCAGAGGAAAGGCAACTATAGAACTGGTAAATGGAAGAATTAAAGTTGAGAAATAAAGTTAGTCCTTTGCTCCATAGCTTCAGGTGAGGAGGCTGCTAATACAAAGGAGGCTTAAAAGAGCAAGACCAGTGATGACAGGGGAGGAAGTGACAGCTAATGGGCTCAGATTTTGCCGCTGCAGTACAGTTCATACCTTAGTGAGAAAAGGCTTAGATGTGACATGGAAGAGGGAGGCCCCCAGCAACCCACAGCAAGGACATTTGGTGGCCTCACCAGCTGTATCAACATCTTTTAAACACCCTTCCTAAAGGTCTGTTGATCAAATTTGTTTTGTTTTAATTTACTCCCTGTTACCACCTTCTGTAGATTCTAGGTAACATGGAGTTTTCACAAGGAGTGAACTAGAATAGAGAATTAGAGGCTTAAGTAATTGACAAGATGAGAAACTGATTTGATGAGTCCTGATTTGATCAAGAGTATTTAACCCTTTCAGTGTCGGCATGTTTCTAGCTTTCTCTCCCACAGATTCGGTTGAATAGACTGTTGACCATTGACACAGATCTGTTGGAGCAGCAGGACATTGATCTAAGCCCTGACTTGGCAGCCACTTACGGCCCCACAGAAGAAGCTGCCCAGAAGGTGAAACACTACTACCGCTTTTGGATCCTCCCCCAGCTCTGGATTGGCATTAACTTTGACAGACTCACTCTTTTGGCGCTGTTTGATAGGTAAGACCAGAGCATGGTATTAGAGATGTGAAGATACTATTTCTAAGCTAAAGTTTTCCTGATTACCATTGATGTCTTCACCTAAATAACATGTTGTAAAATGCTTTCTATTTTCATCCTCTTGAGCTCAAACTTAAAGTAACAGAGCTTTTAAACGGTAACTCTCGTAAGACCATAGAAAGCTTTTTTCCATAGGATATATTTTTATTATTAATGTGAGAATGTGAGTCATGCAGTTAATCCTTTTTGTTTGTTTTTATTTGTTTGTTGGTTTGTTTTTGTTTTGTTTTTTCAAGATAGGATTCCTCTGTATAGCTTTGGCTGTCCTGGACTTGTTTTGTAGACCGGGCTGGCCTTAAACTCACAGAGATCTGCCTGCCCCTGCCTCCTGAGTGCTGGGATTATAGGCATATACCACCATGCCTGGCTCATGCAGTTGATTGTTAGAAGAGCATATGGAGTATTTTATGATCTTAGGGTTAAGGTAATATGATCCCAAACATAAGTGTTGGAAGAGGAAACCTGCTACCCTGTCTGTTATTATTAGTGTCTTAGTAGTAGACATACTCGCTTATTACAGACTTGGTGACCGGTAGCTGTTTCCAGTCAACAAGTAGGAACAGTACTGGATTTACCTTCCCTCAGAAACAGAGACAGACAAAACCTTGGAGATAAGTCAGTAGAAGACAGTCAGCTTGAGGAGTTGATGGTACGCACCCTAAATCACTGCAACTCTGTGTGTACACATTCCTAGTTTGGTGACATGGGGAGGGGAACATAGAATTCAGTACACAGCTCAGGATAAAGAGATATGAGGGTCCTGAGTCCATAGTACAAAATACCATAGAAGGAAACTTCTGAAAGAACTGCGGAGATGTGTAGCGGGCTTCCTAGTGCATGTAGACCATGCTTAGCTCATGTGTCTGGGCAGCTGTCTGTTTAGGAAGCGCTTCCTTTAAAAGTGTGGCAGCATTAGCCTCCTTACACTACTGAGATCCAAAGAGATTGAAGTAGCATGACAGGTTCAAGATTTTTAGAACCCCAGAAATACATACCACCCAGCAAGTAATGGCTGACGTCTGGCATCCACTCAGAGGTGACCAGCTATGCAAAGTGAGAAAACTCAAGGGAGAAGGAGTAAATCAAGACCAACTTGGTAGGGATGTTAACTGTTAGCATGTGCAGATTTAAAATAATGACAACTGTATTCTTTGTACTTAAAAAAATAAGTAGAGATGGTAGACATATAAAAATACATCCAAATCAAACTTTCAGAGTTGAATATTACAATGTTGCAGTTAAAAAAGTGTATGAAGTGGAATTACTGGTAGTTAAAACTTTGTAGAAGAAAAAGTTTGTGAGCGTGAGAGCGCATCAGGAAAAGCAGTGACAAGAACATCAAACCAAACAAGTGTGTTGTGGAACAACTTCAAGAAGAGATGGGCCCTGAAGAAATAGTGGCGGAAACTGCACATTGTATGTAAGCCGTCTGTGCAAGGTCGGGAAGCCCAGTGCAGCCTAAGCACAAGCAGCATGAGAGGGACACCCAAGGCACAGTCGTTCAAGTCCAGTGATGACGACTTTAAAGCCACAGAAAAATATCAGAGGAGTATTCTGTAGGAGAAAGCGTGAGGAAGACATCCATCCACCGGAAAGCCGCACCTGTGAGAAGACAGTGGAGCATCTTTAACAGCATGGAAAGACAACTGTCGACATAGTTACTTAAATCTCACCGACATAGCTTTTAAAAGTCCAAGGAGCAGGCTGGAGAGATGGCTCAGAGGCTGAGAGTCCTGGCCTCTCTAGAGCAGATTTCAGAACAGAGGATATTACCAAAAAATAAAGAAGCTCTTTCATAATGATAAAGGCTCAGTCTAACCTGTTGAACGTAACAGTCCTAAGTGTTTCTGTACCTAAAACAGAGCTTCAAACCTCATAGGGGCTGACGATGTATCTTGACAGAGCACATGCTTAGCATGCAGAAAGACCCAGAACCCCTACTACTTGAAAAAGCCATGGAATCTACAATCCTGGGTGATTTTGTACCCCATTTTAAATGGCTGGTTGCAATCAGTTAGCTTTATGTAGCTGTGACAAAATAATTGAATTTGCTTATAAAGGAGGAAGGATTGTTTTGGCTCATAGTTTTCAGTGTTTCAGTCCATGGCCACTCGATTCTTTGCTACAGGGCCTGTGACAGGGAGAATAGCAGAGTGGCAGCTTCATAGAGGAAGCTGCTTGTTACTCCATGGCTGCTGGCAGCACAGACAGACAGGGAAGGGCAGGGCTTCCAGCATCCCCTCAGAAGTACACCCTTGCCCTGACTTCCTTCTACAGGTCCATGCCTCCTCCAGGTTCCACGGCCTTCCAGAATAAAGTATTGAGCCTTGGAAAATCCTTGAAGTTGGAAGGTAATACTTAAGTAATCCGTGGATAGAGAAGAATTTGAGGGGAAAAACTAGGAAGTATTTTAAAATAAATGAAAATGGCGCCTGTAGCACTTAGGGAAATTTATAGCGCTAAGTCCCTAGCTTAAAACAGGAAGACCTCAAATCTGTGGTTGACTTCTACACTAGGAAACTAGACAAATAAGCACTTATCCTAACTGAGAACAAGGAAGAACATAGAGAAAAAGGAAACCACACACACACACAGAGAAAAATCAAGGGAACCCTTGCATCTTTGGGAGCAGCAGTGAAACTGATGAACTTCTGGCTGCCTGAGGAGGATGAGACACTGGTGGCCAGGTAGCTGCGAGCTGTGATGTCACTGCAAAGCCCACAGGAATTAAAGAGCAGTAAGAGAGCATTATCAACAGCTTAGTGACATTGTTGACAGTAGACAAATAAAAAGGACAAATTCCTTGAAAGGCATAATTATCATAAGTCCATCTAGCTAAATGGGAAATAGCCCACTAGGATAATGGCCTGATTAGGATAAAAGTCCATTAGGAACTTTCCTGCAGAGGAAGCCCCAGGCCCAGGTGTTATTTAAATATTATTCAGTAAAGTAGAGACTTGGCACTAAAACAGATTTCCATATGCAAAAAATAAAATTTGAATCCTCACCTTGTACCATATCACAAAAACTAAATCAAAATTGAGCATATGGGCATACATGTGAAACATAAGCCAGCAAAATTTGTGAAACAAAAGATTTTTTCCACGAGGTTTTAGAAAACTTATTAGCTTTGGCACAAAAAAACAGAATCAATAAAAAAAACAAACCTAATAATTGTATTTATCAACATAGACAACTGTAGAAACCTGAAGGCAGGCATGCATTCAGGTTATAAGGAGTTAGTGGGCAGTAGCACGGGGATGGGAGAGTGTCATGGCTGGTCACATATCCACCATCTAAGATCTGAAAATACTGTTGAAATCTTGAAAGTAGTAAATACTACAGAGATGTTTTAGTGGCTAATGACTATAAATGTACTGAGTTAATAAAAAGGAACTTTAAATTTTCGTGGTTATAAATTCTTTACCCACCGATGAGGATTTAAATGTAGAACGTTTTGAAGCTAGAGCTTCATACCATCATCCTCCCACAAAGCCACTGTGAATAATTATGAATAATCATTTGGTGTAATGTTCTTAGTAACAAGACTTAAATACATTTTGTTATGTTTGTCTCACATAGTAGACACACTTTTATTAACTATTTTTATTTATTAAGTATTTTATTAAGTATTTCTTCACCACTTATGAAAAAACCTCCCCGGAAAGTAATCAGATAGATAGATTCCTAGCTTTTGGGCACAGTGTAGAAATGCTCTTTGTTTCTGTGTGGCGTCTCGGGCACCCTGTTGCCTCTTTCGCAGCATCAGTTTGTGAGTATGGTATTGCCTCAGCAGCTTTTAAAGAGGCAGAATTGATGGTCTTAGCTGCGCTTCATTCTTACTACATGTAAGAACTTATGTTTAAGATGTTCCAATTAGTGAGTTTTGGGGTTATTTCAGCTAGGATGAGAGATGGGGAAACAAAGCTACTTGCTATCAGAATTTGGTTGCAAGCTTTATCATATGAAATAACAGATATTTTCAATTTTCTATAAACATTTTTGAGATTTTGCTTTTTAAACTTCTTTCTATATCGGTGTTATTTGCCATCCAAATTGGTTAGTTATTTTACAGAAATGTTATAAGAAAAAGTTTTATTATGATATCATAGGACAGGTGTGTTAGAGGACACTCCACTGTGACCGTGTCATAGGACAGCTGATAAAGGACACTCCAGTTTCATGGTGTAATAGAACAGCTGTTCATGTCCACAGATAGTAGGTTTTATATTCTGTATGATCTGACCTGTTATTCAAACCAGCCATCCAAACTTACGCCCTCCAGCCTTATTGTGATGTCTTCCCAATGATTAATTTCTCATACTCATGATAACCTGCTTGTTAATTTGTCCATCTTACAGAAACCGTGAGATCCTGGAGAATATATTAGCTGTCGTCCTGGCTATTCTTGTGGCTTTTTTGGGATCCATTCTTCTCATCCAAGGCTTCTTCCGAGACATCTGGGTGTTCCAGTTCTGCCTGGTGATAGCTAGCTGCCAGTACTCACTGCTGAAGGTACCAGTCTCTCTCCTTCCCTGCTGTCCAAAGGCCACTCACCAACTTACAACAAGATCATAACTTTTAGGTTTATTTTCCATGGAGGTTTACATTGGATTATGTAGGGACCAAAGCAGGATGTAAACTTAAAATGTAATTGTATCTAAATTGAATTTACCAAAAACTAATTCTTTCTATTAAAAGAGAAGATTTGTTAGAATAAGAATTTGTGTTCTTGAGACTTATTTCTGTTTGCTTTACCAGCACTCACTTTCCTTCTCCCACCTGTGAGCCTGCTCTTCTGTGGGGGAGATTTATTTAAGCTTTTCATTGGTGGTAACACTTGTCAAACTAGAGATAGTTTTTATTCTTTAGTGGACATGAAAAAGAGAATATTGATGTTCCTCTGTTATGAGTAAATAGTGTCTCAGAAGTACCTGTGGTGTCAGTTGTAAGTATTTGTGAAAATGGGAGAATCCATCATGTTAGCTAATGTCTGACCAAAACTTTGCCTCCTGCCTAAAACCAGTGCGGGCTGTTAGTAGCATGCTTCCTTCCTTTTAACCAGCATGTTGTACTCTGCATAGCTTGTTTTCCTCACACATGCTGGAAGTGCAGAATGCTCCCCAGGCTGGGAGCTGCTGCTCCAGTTCTGTTGATGCTCTCAGCCGCCTTGACTTTTCTGCCTGTGTATCGCTAACATCTGAAGTAAAGCATGTTGGTTATTGCTGTTTCCTTATTGCTAGCCCATTCTCTGTCATTGAACATCTGCTCATACCGTCCTCCATCTCTGCGTCCTCCTCAGCGCTGTGCTGTGATTTTACGCAGCCTCGGTGGCTCTAGCTCCTCAGATGACTCTGGTTTTCCATTGCTTCTCTATTCAGCTGCTGACTTTGTGAGAATTCTCTTGGGCCTTGTCTGCCCTACTCTTGATTTATATAATTGCCAGTGAAGCAGCTCTCATTGCTTTAGTCGTCGCTGTGCTATATATGAGGAACGTCCACATGTAGATGCAAACGCGCCATGTCTTTTGCAGGCTTTAGTCCTATGTATCTAACTGACAGGCGCGGTTGAAGAATACACATCTGAGTGAAAGGTTTCTTTGCTTTTGTAGTAAGAGGCATTTAAGTTTTTTTCTTCCTTCCTCACTAGCAAGTAGCCAAGTCTCTTTGATTAAGTGTGCTGGACATGTTAAAATTGCTGCTGCTTATTCTTGCCTTTTCTTCAGCCACTTTATCCCTTTGTTGCTTAACCCATAAAAACTCATTCTCTGGCTCTACTGTCCCTTGTTTCATTAATTTTGTCCACTGCTTTCAGGGTTAGTGTGGTTAAGCAAGGCAGCAGGGATTTTTTTTTTTTTTTAACTAGCTGACTAGACAATAGTGTGTTATAAACAGAAAAAAGGAGGCAGTGAGGTTGAAAGGACTGAAAGATTACCCAGGCTCATATCCAGCCAAGGGCCAGCTGCCAGGACAGCATGCTTGGTACCGTGTGGAACTGCAGGCAGTGATGGGCTGTCCTGGAAGGTGTGTTGTGTGCCACTGGAAATGAACTAGGATGTGGGGACATCCTGATGTGAGGAAGAGTTACGTAATAACACGTTTTCACAAGATACACTGGGATTGCCCTTGATTATTTGGTGCACACAGATAATAAACTCAGTTACCACTGTTCAGTAAACAGAATCTGAGTGGAAGTGGAACTTAAATGCTAACCCAAGTTACTTTGTATCTCCTGAGTGGGAGAGTGGCCTGTGGAATATGGCACACTTGCTTCCATGTGGTAAAGAGCCAGCTGAAAGTGTGCAGTCTGAGCATCAGGCTGGTACTTGCAGGTTACTAACTAGCCAAATTAAGTAGGAAGGAGAGGCAGTGTGCACTGTGTTTACCATCCTGGCAAGCCAATTCCTGGAGCTGGTGCTTCATGTTTGGAATTAATGGTCACAATATTTTGGTTGCAAGACATTTACTGAAATCACTTAACATTTTAAAAATTGCTTGTGACAAAAAGAACTTTAGGCAACTAAGGAATGCTAAGAGTGGGGGAAATAGCCTTCTCCAAGGAAGAGTACCTACTTGGTTATGTAAATCAAATGGTCAGTCCTAAAAACGTACATACAGGTAACGTTATACACACTGAGCAGGTTATGTTTAGAAATATGTATGTACATGTAGCAAATTTCTAAAAGGCCCTGAATATGAAACAGAGCAAGGAGGGGTGTATGGTGGGAGTTGGAGGGAGGAAGGGAGAAATGTATAATGTCAAAAAATAAAAGAAGTAATATTTAAAATGAGATAGATACATAATGTGCACACACACAGGATTTTTTCTCATCCATAAGGAATGAATTGATGGTGGTGGCAGGAGAATCTCTTTGAGTTAGAGGCCAGGCGGCTAGGCTGATAAATGTAGAAAGTGCTAGGGCAGCCAGGGGTATAGAGACCCTGGCTCAAAAAAAAAAAAAAAAAAAAAAGAAAGAAAGAAATTAAATGTCTTTTTTTTTTTTCCCAGAAAAAATAGATGGAACTAGAGATCAGCATGTTAAATACAATAAACTGAGCTCAGATATTACAGGTTTTCTCTCATATGCAAATAAAGATTTAATATCGGAATATATACACTAGTTAGATAGACATACACATATAGATACAGACACACGTAGTTGGATACATACATGTAATTGGATACACATACACATATAGTTAGGTAGCCAAGGAACACACATAGGGTTGTATATTTATTAGACGTGAAAGCAGAAAGGACAGTGCCATGGAGGGAGAAGGGTACAAGTGAGGTGGGAGATGATGAGAGTAAGGGATGAATACTACTAAAACACACTGATATATACAAATGAAAGTATTATAATGAAGCCCAGTGTTTTATATACTTAACTAAAAAATGAAAATAAACTCTTGTGTTTTGTTTTGTTTTTTAAGAAAAAAGTTGCTTGTGAAGTTTATGGGACTGGAGTTAAAAATAATCTATCTTTCTGTTCATTTCTAGAGTGTTCAACCTGATTCTTCCTCTCCCAGACATGTAAGTCTCCTGAAAGGACTGTAAGTTACAGCTCCTTGACACCCAACCAAAGCCTGTAGTTTCTCCTGGCATGTAGCAGGTTGAGTTGCGTTTCTGCTTACTGTCTCATCTGAGTTTGACACACTGTGCAGCTAGTTGATGAGCGGAAGGTAGTGACACTGTACTGCCAGACTCTGGAGCCTGGCTGAGATGAGCATAATAATTTGGTTTTTGGCAGCCTGCTTCAAGAGAGTGTCAGCTAAACAGGCATGATCCATATAAGCCTGATTGTTTGCATTTACTAACATTTGGAAATAGCAAATAAGTATTAAAAATAGAATTTTGAAATAGGAAAAACTTATGCTACTTTTCTTTGATGATTACTTAAGAGCAAAAATAAAAAGATAAACTACATTCGACTGTTATTTAAGACTTTTAAGCTAAGGAATGAGATGAAATCCTTGCTGATGACCCTGTGTCTGCTGAGAAGGTAGCATGATCTGGTTCTAGATCTAACCAGACATTTGTGTAATAGAAAAGTCAAAGGATGTTCTCTGTACAGTAGAGCAAAGCTGGGTTTTGTGGTTCAAGCCTATAATTCTTAGGAGGCTGAAGATTTAGGATTGCTGGACGTTTACAGCCTATCAGAGCTGTGTAAGTTCCAGGCCAGTCTGGCCAAAGAGTGGCATCCTGTTTTGTTTTTTAAAAATGAATGAATGAATGAATGAATGAATGAGTAAACAAACTGTTTAAAAAAAAATAAGCTCCAAGAATAGTGCTTAGTGGGGCTTTCACTCCTGAATGTAATGATTTTATCCTTATATTGAAACAGTTAACCTTCACTTGGCCACTTGAAGCCCGTCAATTTTTCTGTGTCCTCGAGGCTCAGCCCTGTGATCCTTTAATGGAGTAGTTCTCAACCTTCCTAATACTGTGACCCTTTAGTATAGTTCCTTATGTTACAGTGACCCCCAACCATAAGATTATTTTTGTTGCTATTCCATAACTGTTAATTTTGCTATTGTAAGCGAATCGTACTGTAAATGTCTGTGTTTTTTGATCTTAGGTGAGCCCTGCAAATAGGTCGATCAACCCCCAAATGGTTGCAACCGATGGGTTGAGAACCACTGTCTTAATGTCCCTTTTCCTTTCCAAAAAGCAGCGTGAATTTATACTGTCTTCCTGGCCCCAACTACCTTTTCGTTCCTGTGAAATCCTGGCTCTTTTTTTGTGACTAGTATTTGTAAACTAAGATCAGGATTCTAGTAGCCTTATTACTAGAATTTTGTGCCTAGGTCTGCTTAGTGAGTAAAGGTAGATAGCTTGTATGTCTATGTTCAAATGTGTATGTACACTTGTCCTGTATCTGTATGCCTATTAAAAATACAGAGTTCATGCTGATAGCTCTGATTCTGATAGTATCACGGGGTTCATTCTATTCCTCGCCCTTTTTATACTTGTCCTTGACATTTTTCTGCAACCACCAGAAACCTGCCTTCCTATGGCATGGTTGAGACCATTACAACAAGCTGATAATGAACTCAGGGGTTAGCTGTGGCTCTCAGCATGAACTGAACTGACAGCAGAATATTGTTTACAGGGTCATAACCGTATCATTGCCTACAGTAGGCCAGTTTACTTCTGTTTATGCTGTGGCCTCATTTGGCTCCTGGATTATGGCAGCAGAAACCTAACTACAAGCAAGTTCAAATTATATGGAATAACTTTCACCAATCCACTGGTGCTTCTGTCAGCCAGGGATTTGGTTATCGGTGAGTCGTCTTGAAGATATCTCTGATCTTCACATTAATTTTACTTGTTTGAAGTTTACTGATATAGTCAGCTTATTTTACTTAGTGTTTTCATGCCTGAAACAACTATAGAGCATCTAAGAGTGAAAAGGTTAATGTTGAATCAGTATAGCAGTTCTGTTCTTGAAAAGGATTGGGCTAATATATTATTATTATTATTATTATTATTATTATTATTATTATTATTATTATACAGTTTAGGTTCATTTTATATTTTAAAAAATGGTTGAAATTATTTTCCCCCATGCTGGAAATTGCATGTAGGGCCTCATGCATACTAGGCAAGTGCTCCATCACTGAGCTGTATCTCAGCCACTTAACCTGACTGAGAAAGGTATTTTTTATGGTTAGAAGAATTTAATATCCAGTCAGACAGTAATTTTAGATCATATCTTTTAAAGTTACACAGTAGGAAGTGGTAAATTTGACTTGAGTGCATATGGGCTTTAACTGAACAAGAGAATGGATGCAGTGTTTCTTAATAAACTTTTCTTTCCTTCCATAGTGTTTACACTCTGTTTCCCAATAGTATTTTTCATTGGTCTCCTGCCTCAGGTGAACACATTTGTAATGTACCTTTGTGAACAATTGGATATCCATATCTTTGGTGGAAATGGTAAGTAAATTACAGGTTGCTATAATATGGGTCATGAAGTAATAAACTGAACATTAAAATTCTTTTCCACTTTTCATTTTAGAATTGGGATTAGCAAAGAAATAATTATTAATTACTTAATAATTAAAGGCAGAAAGGCGGTTAATTGTAGTTAAAAAAAATAGTGAATTCTATTGTAGAGAAAGGTCAGGAATAGCAGATTTAGTGTATAGGAAGTAACAAAATAATTTGCAAAAAGAAAGTTGTAGACTAGTCCATGCTTTCCCTGCCCCCGCCTCTCAATAGGGCATGTGTTCCAAGCCCTGTGGCTGTGCCCGCAGATACTGCAGATCATAGGAACCTATATGCACCTGTGGTAGTGAACTTAGCAGCAGTAACTACTGAAGGGGAGCAACTGTGCAGTTTGTCCAGCCAGCCTCGCTGAAAGTGTGGAAACCCTGCCTTGAGACAGTAAGAGAGAAATGACCCCCAACACTCTTTTGACCTGAGCATGCTGTGCACACAGGTGCACCCCACACACACGTGAATTCACATGAAGCCCGTGAGCACATGCTTCAACCAAGAGATGGCCTTTCTCTGGAATTGTCTTTTTAATGTTTCGGACTGTAGCTGACTGCAGATAATGGAGCTCGTGGGAAGTAAAACTGCAGAAAGAGGAGGGTGCTGTGGAGATTTTACGTGAGGTCTGTATGCATTCACCAGACGTTTATAGCGCCATTTGTGCTGAACAGGTTGAGGTCTGACTATATTTGGACCCAGTACTGGGGTGTACGTTTGGCATGTTCATGTACTTGAAAGGAGGATGCCAAAGCCGGAGTCGAAAGCATTTTACTAAATCAGCTTTTAAGAACCATCTCTGGGTTTTTTTAGAGTAGGATATGTATATATTAATTGATAACTTAGAAAATCTGTTTTCTTACCATGCATATATTTATCTTTAAAAAAATCCAGGGTTAATCTGATAGTGACTTGCAGAACTTGAAAGTAGTGTTGGCAGCTACTGTAGTTGAGAAAGCCTGTCCTTCATTTTTAACAATTTGTGGTAAACAGAGGAAATAGTTTAAAGGAAAGCCATTAACTTTAAATGTATAGTTCATTTTCTTTATACTTCTGCATTTACCCTCCACATACATGCACTGAGATCATCCCTAGATAAAATGTTGATGGCATGGCTTAATTTCCAATTTTTTGAGTTTGATTGCATCGGGGGGAGAGTGTGGTGTGTGCATGTGAGTGTGTGAGTACCTGCGCTTGTGTGCACAAATGCATGCTGAGGCCAGAGGACCATGTTGGCTGTCATCCTGCTGCCTTGAGGCAGCATCTCTCACTGAACCAGAAGCTCACACTTTGAGCCAGGTTGGCTGGACAAGGCGCTCTCAGGACCTGGGTTGTGTCTGTCAGTGCCCTATAGTGCTAGAATTACAGGCAGCCACGCCCAGCTTTTTACATGGGTGCTGGGGATTTGAACTCAGGTCCTCAACCTTGCTGTGCCATCCCTCCAGCTGATCTGGCTTAAAATTATATAGAAAATAAAACTTTTCTGCATTGCTGTATATTATACTAGAATGTTTTTGTTTGTTTGGATGTGTGTAATTTACAACAGCTGGTTTCTTTGGTCAGCTCAGCTTAATGACAGTATCAGTGCTTAGGGACCTCTGTTGGTTTCATACTGAAGCACATTCAGAGGACTCTGTGTAGGTGACACAGATTGTTGGGCTTTGTCATTGTAAGCTACAAGTGTGCAAAGTGTTAGGTTTTTAATAACAAATAAATATTCCCTATGGATTTCCTTTAGATCACTATGTAAAATTACTTTAAGGAATACTCTCAGCTATATTTTAAGTAACAGGTAACTCTTAACTTTGTTTGTTTCATATTATGAGTAATCCTATTAGGTCAGTTGCTTATTGTTGACATTTAAAAATTTTTTTAAATTTATTTACCTTTATTTCATGTGCATTGGTGTTTTGCTTGAATGTATGTCTGTGTGAGAGTGTCAGATCCCTTGGAGTTACAAAGAATTGTGAAATGCCTTGTGGGTGTTGGGATTTGAACTCAAGTCTTCTGGAAGGACAGTCAATGCTCTTAGCCTTTGAGTCATCTCTTTAGCCTGTTTTTGACATTTATAATAGTCAGATTTACACATTTTTGTGTGAATTAAACAGCAAATGGGAATACAGACTTACTACTATAAATAAAGCAAGTCCTGTTTACATAGATATTTTCAGTGGTTAATTAATGCCTCCATTTCAGGCCTTTGCAAGCTTTTTTTTTTCTGGTACATTTTATTAATGTAAGATACATTTTTAAAAAGGGTCCTTTTCTTTTTTTTTAAAGATTTATTTCTTTATTTAGTCATTTATTATCTATACAATGTTCTGTCAGCATGTACATCTGCATGCCAGAAGAGAACACCAGATCTCACTATAGATGGTTGTGAGCCACCATCTGGTTGCTGGGAATTGAACTCAGGACCTCTGGAAGAGCAGCCAGTGCTCTTAACCTCTGAGCCATCTCTTCAGCCCCAGTTCTTTTCTTTTTAATTATGGGTGGTGCAGGTGCATGTGGAGTCTGGAGGCGCTGGAACCCCTGGAGCTGGTGTTCCTGGTGGCTTTTAGCTGCCTGGTGTGGGTGCTGGGGACCGAACTCTACATGAGCAAGACGTGCTCATAAACCCGCCAGCTCTCCAGCCACCAAGATATATTTTGAAGCCTATTATAGGTACAAATGTTTTTCTGATATTTTGAGATAAATATATATTATCAAAGATTGAAAATAGCAAGCAAGACATAACTGATTTCTGTAATCTGAATACTTGGAAGGCTAAGGCAGGGGGATTGCTTAAAGTTGCAGGCTAGCCTAAGCTAAGAGTGAGACCTTGTCTCAATAAAGTATCTCAATAAAGATAGAAGTCTTTGTCATGTCAAATCTTATGAAAAAGATGAAGTGGCTGGATTTTTAGAAGTCGCATGAGTAAGTATTGTGCTACTTGATAGGCTTTTCTGTGCATTTGAGTCTTTCTATAGGTGTTTCTAAAATCCTGATTGTCTTCCTCCACTGTCTAGCTACCACCAGCCTGCTGGCCGCGCTGTACAGTTTCCTCTGCAGCATCGTGGCTGTCGCCTTGCTCTATGGGTTGTGCTACGGAGCTTTAAAGGTAAGCAACAGACTATGGTGTACTGTGTCTGTGACTGCTGATTCCATCCTGTCCTGCTTGAGCCACTTCATCACCAATTCCCCCTTGCCTTCTGATGTTGATCAGTACTGTTCTCTCTTACTTTAAATTTTAAAGCAATTTCATGATCAATCATTATTAAAGGAATATCTTTTTCCATGCAGCAATATACAGTTACTATTGAAAAGTTTATTAAAACTGGTCTCGTCTGGAAGAGAGTAAAGCTTGGTATTACAGAGTATGCAATTAACTCTTTCTGGTTAAGAACATATGTAGCTACTTCCTGTCATATCAAGATTGATTTACGTATAAGAACATGTTTTGATTGGGGTGTAGCACAGTGGGAGAGTGTTTCCCTAGTGTGCCCAAGGCCTGCTTCTTGCTCCCCAGCACAGCAAAACAAAACAAGTCCAAGGACTGGCTACAGTTGAAAGCACATGCTGGTGAAACATCACTGAAGCACACTGTTGGTTTGAGTTATGGCAATGTCATCAGACCACAGCTTCTTTCACTGAAGCTAGATCCCATGAGTGTATTTGGGGACTATCTGAAAAAAGAGAAGAGGGCTAGAAACAGGATCTGGCTTCAACAACTGGCTGATGTTAGAAATCATAGCACTTAGGAACAAGGGATTTTTAAATGTAAGCATGTAATTTTTTTCATATTAATAGGCTCCAGAGGCACACAGTAGTAGTCGTATAGAAAGAGATTTCTATTCATGCTTGGTAGATATAAAAGTCACCAACAAAACTGAGGCATAAAAGAAGGGCACTACCATGGATTGGCAAGAGAAAAGTGAGTTAGAACCCCAAACAATGATAGGATATAAGTGTTAGAGAAATAGGGGCTCAAGTCTAAAAGGAGCTAAGAAAATGTGTTTTGTGCTTTCTGGAATACATCTGTGAAGCATGTGGACATGATATGGGTTGTTTTCTAGTTTTGTTTTTTTTTTAAGAAGAGCTGAGAGTTGATTTACATTTAAAGGTAAAAACGGAAATAAACTCAATATGAACCATAAAGTGAACACTGCTTAAACTGTGAGAAGTGATGGCAATGGACATGGGAAAGTATTCCTAATTTGAATAAAACCTTATTACCAAAAGAGACAAGAGAGAACTGAAGCTTTCTAAGACAAAAGAAATGTGGTACCTCAATCCCAGGTGTGCAAGAAATAAGGACTGCACTGTAGGGCGTGCTGTACTTGAGGGGTGGAGGCGGGATTAGGAATTCAGAGGCTAATTACAACTACGTAGCAACCTGAGGCCATTTGAGGCCAACTGAACTGCATGAGACTCTTTCTCAAAAGGGGGAAAAAGTTATCTAAATTCATTTGGAACAAAGTCCAGTTGCTAACAAAGCTAACGCAGTTTGCACTTTAAATTATTGATGTGAGAGGATCACATGTTAGGTTATAGGTTACAAGCATCTTTTTCTCTGAATTTCTTTTCATCAGGATTCATGGGATGGCCAGCACATTCCAGTACTTTTCTCTGTTTTTTGCGGATTGTTAGTGGCAGTGTCCTATCATCTCAGCCGACAAAGCAGCGACCCATCTGTACTCTTGTAAGTGAAATCATCTGTTACTGTGGAGCACCTGTGGAAGGTGGCATTTCTCACAGCTCCGACAGCTCCTTTCCTAGTGTACACCCAAGTGTGATGGCCTTTTCTGTCTGGGTTAAAAATACAGTAACTTTGAGTCATGCTGATTTTGTTAGCTGAGAATGTTTGTTGTTGTAGTTGTTGTAATTTTGTAGTTGTAGTACAAAATTGTAGTTGTAGTTGTTGTTGCTGTTAAGATTTCATTTTTACTTTTTAATTGCGTGTGTGTGTGCCCATGGAGGCCAAAGGCATCAGATCTGCTAAGAGCAGGATGCGCTCCTAACTCTTGAGCCACCTCTCCGGTCCCGTACTTGTTTTGTGTTTTGTTTTTGTTCCTCTTCCCAAGATTTAATGACAGACCGTATTTTCACTGCATGCTTATTTATGCCAAAATCAACTTTTTAGAATTTACATTCCCTAGTGATTAAATGTAGTTGGATTATTGGGTTTTCTACCACAGCTTTGATATTTAAATTGCTAGTTTTCAAGCTTTATATATATTTTCTCTTAAAGATTTTTCTTATTTTTTTTTTCAAATAAAGCTCTTTGATGCAATCCAAGATTTTTCCAAAAACTGAAGAGAAGAACCCAGAAGACCCTCTGTCTGAGGTGAAAGACCCGCTGCCGGAGAAGCTCAGCAACTCTGTTGTAAGTGTGGCTCCAGCGTGGCAGTGCCCACGATCACTGTATCCTATAGCGAAAGCTTCTGAAAGTGTTCAGTGATTGGAGGAAATGAAGTGTTATCAAACATAGTTCATTTATTCGGTCCAGATTTTAACCTACCAGTTAAGCATCCTCCACCCAAAAAAGTCCAGAATGGTCTGGACTAAAACCTAAAACTGTTTTGAGTACTGACATGATCACACAGTAGAAAATTGCACATAATATTTATTTTCAGTGAATGTGACTATTCACCAATTCTTCAGAAAATTAGAAGCAACAGACTACCTCACGATAAATTGAAGGAAAGTCTCTTCTGGTTTTTGTTTCTGTGTTCATGTTAAGCGTAGTGTGATGATAAATGTGGCTTACGTGTCAGCTGATCAGTAGCAGGCCAGGGAGAGCAAAAGACTCCGCCTTTTACTACAGAGCTGAGAATGCTTCCAAAACTTCAAAACCTGAAACGCTCCCAAATCACCATCTGAAAGAAACCTACATTTGAAGAACACCTCTGCTGTCAGATTTTAAGTTGGGGATCCTCAGCTGGCAGCGTCCACATGTCCTCCAGAGGAAGTGGGCTCCAGAATACAAAATGCTTTAGATCCTGAGTTCAAATAAGGGATCCTCAATCCTATAAAACCAAGAAAAAAGATTAAATGTACATGCAATTTTGATGCCCCAGACGATCAGCTCTTGTCTTTTTTTGTCACTTAAAAAAGCAAAACCTACTGTAGACCAATGAGGGGAAAATCTTATAAAAGACTTTGTGTTTAAGGTGTTAGAAACTAGATGGGTTGTTTTGTTTCCTACCAAACTCTGAGGAAACCCCAAATACAAGAAAACTGTTTAAGAAAATAGACTTATTTTACATAATTATTTTATATAAAAATATCTAGAAATACTAATACGCTTTACATACTATCTCTTAAGCTTTACCAATTGGGAAAAGGGGGCTTTATGTTCTTTGAG
Source organism: Psammomys obesus (assembly GCF_907164565.1). Taxonomy (NCBI): domain Eukaryota; kingdom Metazoa; phylum Chordata; class Mammalia; order Rodentia; family Muridae; genus Psammomys; species Psammomys obesus. The sequence continues at coordinate 27,673,233 of NW_026596134.1, read as the reverse complement.
TTGTATGGAAAAGAGAAGTGTGATGACACTTGGGAGTGGAGATAGGAGGATTGGACATTCAGGGTCATTCTCAGCTATATAACAAGTTGGAGCCAGCCTGGATTGCATGAGACCCTATTTCAAAAACAAACAAGTGTGTAGTTGTTTAACGATTGCCCTTTGTCCCACAGAGTGAGCGTTTACAGTCCGACCTGGTGGCGTGTATCATTATTGGTGTGCTGTATTTTGCCATCCATGTAAGCACAGTATTCACAGCATTGCAGGTAAGGAATCCTCTAGTGGGGTTGATAGAAAGTAACATTGCTGATGTGTGACTGGTGGCACTGGAATACTGGAGTTGTTTGTCTTGTTTTGGGTATTTGTTTTTACTAGTAAATTTTGTTCCTTCACAGTTTCATACATGTGTACTGTGTATTCTCATCATCCCTTCCTGACTTCTCTCCAGCCCTTACCTGCCCTCCCCCAAATCTCTTCTTCCTACTCACTTTTGATTTTGCTTTGTGTCCTATATATTGAACCAAAGTCTGAGTTTGGACCTAAGCTTGGTGGGCTTATCATGGGTACACAATGGAATACAATTCTCTTTGGCCACCGTTGAGTAGCAGTTGGGACCTGTGAGTCTTCTCCCCATCCATGGCTACTGTTTGGAGGGCCTGGCTTCCGTGGACCCAGTGCTAGTCAGTATACACAGCCACTGTGAGTCCCTCAGGTTGGCTATGCTGTGCTTAGAATATGCTTCCCACTGCCCTTCTCCCCATCCTTCTCCTACACTTTTTTCCTCCTGAGGTGGAGTTTCTCTGTGTATCCCTGGCTGTCCTGGAACTCACTCTGAGATGAGGCTGGAATCCAACTCACAGAGATCCACCTGCACTGATGTATTTCAGAGTTTTCTCTGGGCTGCAAATCTCTGAGTGACATAGGAGCTTTTCCTGCTATTGCAGTAGTCTGAGGTGAATTGTATGGAGTCCTCATTTGCTCACTTAGTGCTGGCTGCTGACTTCAGTTCCTGTCCATGAGTTCTTCCAGAGGCTCCCTAAGTGTCCTCTAAATGACATCTGGTTTTCAACAGAACAGGTGATCCTAGAGAAAGCCCCAGCCAAAGTGCACTCTTTTAGAATCTCTTCTGCAAATGGCACACCACCCTTCTTTATTCTTTTGGTCACGGAGACTATCTGGTACAGCAAGGGAAGCAAATACTCAGAGGTGTAGACACTAAGAAGCCAGGACCATGGGGACTATGTCGGACGCTGGCTACCAATCTGTCCTCTGGCCCTCGTGCTTCATGTCCCTCCTGAATGCAAGATGTGCTTTTTTTTTCCCCTAAAATCCCCCAGAGCCTCACTTGAGTACCACTGGAGGGGTTGAGTCTTTTAGGGATGGGTGAGCACCTCTGCTCCTCATGTGCAGTTCTATACAGGCAGTTTCTTTCATCTAAATGCCACCTTCTCCATTCCCTTGCTTCGCACTCTCAGGACTGTATCCCAGTGTTTCCCTATAGCGTCACTCCCTTTGCCCTCTAGGATGTCTGCAGATGTTTTATTCTTCACTCTGTCACTGACGAGGTCCCTGTTTCACTCCTGGTTTGGGAAGGTATTGCCTGGGGTATAACACTCATGATGACACCTTCATTCTTCCCATGGCTGAAAGGCCACACCATAGTCTTCCCGCTCCTGTCTTCTGATGAGAAGCCTTGTGATTCTCCGTCTACCCATGTGGCTAGTGCTCTTTCTCTGCTGCTTATTTGGTTTGTTTTGTCACTAGTAGAGGACAATATGATTAAAATGTATTCATGTGGTTTTCTTTTGTTTTTGTAGTTGAGTTTCATTACTCTCTGATTCATACATTTCATTAAATCTGGAAACTTTTGGCATTTCAGGGTTTTGTTTTATACTGTTCTTACTGCTTTCCACAACCCTTTGAATTCCATCCCACATCACCTTGGTGACTCCAAGTTTGGCCTTTGAAGTTGTTTGTGATTATCTGATGATATTTATTTTAATTCCTTTTCCTGTGTGGAAGCTATTGTCTTTAAATTCAGTAATCTTTTCTTCTGCAACATAATCTCTCATCAGTCACATTTAGAGTCTTTCTCGTTTTGTAATTTATAGTTTTTGTCTTTAGAAGTCTGGAGGCCTTTTTTATGCTATAGTGTTCTGGATGCACAGATCTGGCTGTTACTCTTAGAGCACCCTTATCTTCTGATCCTAGCATCTGTGTCACTCAGGGTGGTTCTGATTTTTTCAACCCGTTTTCCTTTCTCCTTCTGCAGTGCTTCCTGAGCATTAGATGGGTGGCATAAAGTTTCTTGTTTAGAGTTGGGGCCACATCTATGGCTTGTTTTCTGCATTCTGGGCAGTCTCTCTGTTTTGCACTGATCATCATAAGGTGAAGGTTCCCTAATTAAGGCTGGGGGCTGCTTTTGTCTAAGGTGTAAGCCGAGTTAGTTAGAAGGCAGTTTGCTGCTGTGTCAGTGTAATTAACCATAAAAATACATTCCCTCCGTGGGCCTACTACTTCCAGACTTGGGTTGTTAGCCAGGCTTACAGTACCAGACGTTGGTCCCAGCACACCCTTTGTGGAGCGGGTCTTGAGTGCATTCAGAGAGGCATATGGAAATTTTTGAGTGGATGCCAGCAGTGTAAATTTTACCTCTTAGGTGTTAAATTTTATATTTCCAGAAGTACTTGAACAGTGTTTCTAGACAATGTTAAGCACTTTTTAACAGTCTGATCCCCTCAGGTCTTGCTTTCTGTTAAAGCAGTTTCTGAGGTAGGACAGGGGCCAAGTTTGGCTAGACCACACCTGTGTCTCCCACCACTAAGGTAGGCACTTTGGGCCTCTGCTTGGTGTGTGTGAACCTTGAGCTTTCTCAGTCTAGCTTGTGAGGTGGCGCTCTCCCAGTCCTGTGAGAAAGCTGTATGCTTTCTTTTCTTTTTTTTTTTTTTTTTTGACCTAAATTGTTTACTGGGTATGAATTTTACAAACATTACATGTATTAGTGGTAATGGTGGAGCTGGAGAGTATTGTGCCTTCTCCATGCTGCACAGCAAGAGCTACCAATAACTGTATGCTTTCTTGTCTGATTCCCTCCTGTGAGTCTTCATAGTTTCCGCATGTGTGTGGTTCCCATTCCCATGAATACTTGAAGGACAGTCTGCAGATCTCAAGGGCCTCCTCTGTACTTTCCCTTATGTAGCTTGTCTTTGCTGCTTTGTGGGTTCTTCTTTATCCCCTGCCTGTACCCCGTTTCACCCCTATTGCTAGATAGGATAGAGGGAAAAGGATGGGGGGGTGGGAAGAGAGATCCCTGAATCTAATTTTCTTCTTCTTTGTTTCTCCTTGAGCATGACTACTAACAAACCACAGCCAACCCCCTGAACGACCAGCAACCACCAACTACCCTCTAAAAAGTTCCCAGAATTCTAAACATCACACAATCACAGAAACTACTTGCAGCTGGCAAAATCATGCCCTGCCAGAGCACAAGGCAAATTATAGTCAGCTGCTACAGACAGTCGGAAGCAGCCCCATATCCCCACACCTGGGATTAAAACAAAAACACATTATATTTCTGTGCTTCTAGAGAAACCAGAATTCCAGAACTGTCACTCCACCCTTAGGTTCACTACAGTCCCTTCCAGGGACGTCTAGTCATCCTCCACTTTCAAAAGGCCTTCTCTTGGAGCAGCGAGTATGAGCTGGACAGGCACAGCCCCCCTCCCCACCTCACCCCCGCCCTCATTTCCCTTTCCTCTGGGCATGGGCTTATTTCTGTAAATCTTGCCTAATACAAACCACTGGGTCATGTGCTTCATTCAGTTTTGGCTTTTTCGTATGGGAGGGTAAGCCACTGTTACTCCATTTGGCCAGAGGCAAAGGCTCGCTCAATTATTTAGTTTTGCTAAGCATGTTAGCTTGTTTTTCTTCTCTACAGTTTGAACTATGAATTCCTGAACACTGAGAAATGAAGGGCCAGTGTTCCTCAGGGTACAACTGGACACTCCTTCATATCTAAGGGGTTCAGAGTTTCTAAATATATATGACATTTGGTTTTGATATTGGAAAAAATGGTGTCGAATTCTCCTTCTGTGAATCAAACTGTGCAAAGCACCTACCTCCGACAGCGCAGCATATGAAGACAAAAGATGAGTCCTTTTGTTCTGTTCCATTCTGTTCTTCTCTTAAACTGACTGAGCTATGTCCTTTATCTCCACTAGTTCAAACAGTTGCCTGGATACTCATAGAACATTCTTGAAACAGGAAACAAAAACTCCACTACTTTCATTAAATATAGTTTTGGACACCAAGGTAGTTGCCATATTTCAGATATGTATGAGGACAGCCAGCTAGCATACAGTGACTTATTTAGGCAGAAAAAAAAAAAAAAGCTACAGATACAGAAATAGTAAACTGTGTTTTTTAGATTCTGAGGTTGACTTTGCTGTTCCCCATTACAAGATGAACAGCGGAACCAAAGAGCTGGGAGCTCTGCAGTGAACCCGCTGGGGCTCCTAATACCCTGAACTCTGCTTTTCTTTCAGCCTGCTCTCAAGTACGTGCTGTATGCACTGGTTGGCTTTGTGGGGCTTGTAACCCATTACGTGTTGCCTCAAGTAAGGAAACAGCTACCCTGGCACTGCTTCTCCCGTCCTCTGCTGAAGACAGCGGAGCACAGTCAGTATGAAGTCCGAAGTAAGTATTTCTGTGGCATCTTTGCTCTTATGGGCCACTGTATTATGCCAGCAGGTGGGTCAAACAGGCGGCATTGAGTCACAAAGGGGCTCGTGTTTCTTGCGGTGGGCTTGAAGCTCATGGGGAACCTGCGGGGGACTGTCTTCAGCTGAGCGAGCAGTGGCTGTGCCTCAACACCATCTTCTCAGAGTAGACTTCCTGCTCCCTGCTCTAACTCTCACAGGTCTGTCACTGATGCATCTTGCATGTGTGGTCTCTCTCCAGCAGTCACTAACCAATTTTCTCCCTAGTCAGTATACAGGCAACCCAGTCCCCCTCCAGTCCTCTGTTCAAATGGTTTTAACTTGGGCATAGGGAAGGAAGAAAGGCCTTTGTCCCTTTTTGCACCAGAGACACTGGCCTACTTAAGAACAGTTGTATCAAACCTTTCTGTAATTGCTGTTCATATTTGGGATAAGGAATAAAATGACTTGAAAAGACATGGAAAGCTTACCCTTGACTTACCTACTCTGACTTACGCTTCCTTGTCTATGATCCTGTGACGGTTTATGCATGTACACAAGTGACTGACCCCATCATTTGAGGATGAGTTGATATTTTTGAAGAACACTGAAGCCTTTGAATCTGTGACAGAGTTGACTTTCTGTCCCCACAGTGGGCCTTAGTGAGACTGACCCTCAGCAGGGCCCTCAGCAGGGCTTGGACCCTGGAGAGACAACGAGTAAGAGCAACTCAGCAAAACTGAAAGAATTGGTATTGACCCACACAGTGCACAGAAAAGTAGCCCAGAGTGTCAAGCTTTCCCTTGCTTTTGTTTTCTGTGATGAGTGATGAGCTATTTCTAACACGTTATATAAAAATAGTACCAAATATATCTAATTTGTTTTAAAAATCAATAGTTACACTGGTTGTGCATTTCTCTTATTCAGTTTAAATTTTGAATCATTGTACATTTTTTACTTATTGAAAGTACTAAACAATCATAAAGCTTTCTTGCTTTTTTTCCCTTCTACTGATGTTAGAAGTGTGAAAACCGCCTAGCAGCCTAGTGTACTGTTTTCAGATAGCCCAAGAACTATTTTAACCTTCATATGTCACTAGTGATGAAAATGACTTGTAAACTGGGTGATTTTAAATCATCCATCTGTATATCTATAACATATACCTTCACATTTAAAACTAAATACTTCAGTAGATCTTATTTATCTAGGGATGAGGCCAAGCCCAAGAACCTTTAGTAGGCTTTTCTATATACAAACAGAGAAAATGGGAAAAATTACAGTGAAAAATAAGGTCTTAAAAAATGGAAGTTTTGCTGGGCAGTATTGGCGCATGCCTTTGATCCTAGCACTTGGGACGTAGAGACAGGCAGATCTCTATGAGTTCAGGGCCAGCCTGGTTTCCAGAGTGAGCTCCAGGACAGTCAGGGCTATATCGAGAAACCCTATCCTGGAAAATAAACAAAGAAACAAATAAATAAATGGCAGCTTTGCTGGAGATGTAGGACCATGGTAAACAGATGCCTCCCATGTGTTAGGCCCTGGGCTGACCCAGAGCTTCACACAGACAGCTTACAAGTCTTGTCTAGGTCAGAAACGTGTGTGTGTGTGTGTGTGTGTGTGTGTGTGTGTGTGTGTGTGTGTG
>NW_026596134.1:27632420-27666887 GCF_907164565.1 Psammomys obesus | reverse complement strand
GTGTGTGTGTGTGTGTGTGTGTGTGTGTGTGTGTGTGTGTGTGTGTGTGCGCGCGCGCGCTCGTGTGTGCACATAGAAGTTGACTGTTGAAGTATGGGCGTCTTCCATTTTTGTTGTAGTAACACTGATCTACATTTGAGTCATAAGTTCACTCTCTTTTTACCACATGCCTGACTGCTTTAAGCACTGTATGAATTGTGATTTTTCTGGACTTGTCACCTCACCAGATGCAGCCACTATGATGTGGTTTGAGAAACTTCATGTGTGGCTTCTTTTTGTGGAGAAGAATATCATCTATCCACTGATTGTCCTCAATGAACTTAGCAGCAGTGCAGAGACAATTGCCAGCCCAAAGAAACTGGATACAGAGTAAGTGCATAGTCCTCTGATCCATGTCATTAGGTGAGAGCAGTAATGAGCAACGGCTTACACTTAGTAGTAGAGCAGTCTGAGTCATTGGTCAGGTACTGTTAAATACTGTGTCTCTGGCACACAGCATTAGAAGATAAAGGCTCAGGTGAAAATTTCTTCCTTTTTTGAGCATCACTGTATTTACTGCTCTTGACTTCTTACTGTCCACCAGTATTTAATGAGAGGATGCTTACTAAGTAAAGATAGTTTGAGGCTGGCCAGATGGCTCAGCAGGTAAAGGCGCCTGCTGCTAAGCCTCAGGACCTACCTAGTTCAATCCCTGGGACTCGCATAGTGGAAGGAGGGACACCAGCTCCAGCAAGCTGTCTTCTGCCCTCCACTCATGCCGTGGCAAGTATGTGTGCTCGCACACACACGTGCATTCATTCCTGCACAATAGATGAAAAAAATAGTTTATTTTAAAAATTAAAAAGTTAGGTTTTAATATTAGCAGGTTTGGAAGGTGGCTGTTCTGTGCAAATCAGACTGGATAGATGGTCATTTGCCCACGTGGTTATCCTACAATCATACCCAATAGTTTGGTTCCATGTTATAGGGTGTTAGTACATGTTTTTCATGTATTACATGCAGATAATATTGAAGTGATAACAAATATTGAAAAACTAGAGAAGGAAGTTTTAGAACTGTAACGTTTGGTTTTTAAACATGCTTATTCATGTAGAGGATAAAGTTCATAGTATGTACTAATAAAGAATAGTTATTAGTGCATTTCAGGGTGTGATATCCTCATCCATGGAAATCACTGTTATCATATTTCTATTTCTTGAGACACAGGAGTTGACACTGTGGTCTCCTGAGTTCTGGGATTACGGGTGTGCACACACACCGTGCTCTTACACATCAATTCCAGACATCTGGTCTCTATAGAAAGCTTCCTAGTGAGCACGTGGTGACCTCGGGGTTGGCAGATGCCAAGGATTCTCAGCGCAGGCTGATGGGCTGCGCCTCTCTCTCCAGGTTGGGAGCCTTGGTGATCACCATTGCTGGCCTGAAGCTGCTGCGGTCCTCCTTTAGCAGTCCCACACACCAGTACATCACGGTCATCTTTACTGTGCTCTTGTTCAAGTTTGACTATGAAGCCTTCTCGGAGACAATGCTGCTGGATCTCTTCTTCATGTCCATCTTGTTCAGCAAGGTAATCCATCACGAAAGGAGTGTGTCTGCAGAAGCTCTCTCCCTCAGTGTCATGCTTGTGAGGCCCGTGCTGCTGTTAAATTTGATTTATTGGCTTCTAAGCAATAGTCCTCATCCGTGACCAGTTAATTAGCGCATATTGAACCCAGGAAGCAGTGCTTGTCATGCAGTTCATAAGCGCCAAAGTCAAAGAGACTTAAATGCGGACTGTGTCCACTGGTAGCGGTTGGTTCAGACAGGTGTCTGGTACGGAGATTGTTGTTCAGGAGGCAGTGGCCACTGTATTAGAGAGAGGCTCTCCTGGGTCCTCGTGACATGCCATGTGGACCATATTTACTCCAGAATGTTAAAGTTCAAGGGAAATGTGTCCTGGGATAAAATACACATGTGCATTAGAGACACCAAGAGTTTCTGTTCAAGGGCAGTAGTCTTGTTCCTCCCACCCCCTTTGCTTGCAGTAGTAGTAATACCGTAAGTGACCAGAAGAGGGCAGTCCATAAGTCTGTGTCTACATTAAAACAAACCATCTTTGTATTGAAATGATGCCAGTGTTTTGGCAGTTGATAAATCTTGCCCTGTGATTGGAAAATAAGTTCAGTGCCATTTTCCTCTTAGGAAGAAGGCACATCTTAGCAGCCTTTTGTTTTCTGGTTGAAGTGCCTGCCTAGTGTTTCCTGACGACAGCCTCTCCTCTCTCCCCACAGCTTTGGGAGCTCCTCTATAAGCTGCAGTTCGTGTACACCTATGTCGCGCCCTGGCAGATCACCTGGGGCTCTGCATTCCATGCTTTTGCTCAGCCCTTTGCGGTGCCCCGTATCCTTCACTGCAGTGTATGAGAATGGCCAGTCATATCCTTGAGAACGTCAGCCTGTAGGCAGTCTTTTCCAGCAGACCTGCCAGGGACTGAGACAAGCTGCCAAACCTCACTCTGAAGACCCGCCTGTCCTGACTTAGGTTGGCAGCCCACAGACCAGCCAAACGTGAGCGAAGATAGGATTCAGAACAAGTAATGCTGTTTTTAAATTTTACATTTAAAAACTAGATGACTGTTAGGAAAGTATAGGAACTTTTAAAGCACGTGGAATAAATGAGCAGAACATTTTTCACAACAGTCATCACTAAATTTCCGGGTAAAGGTTTCCATCCTCCTCATACCTCAGAAACACTTTAAAATAACCACAAAGACCAGGGACTCCAGCCTTGCTCAAGTGTAGACTTTCGGTATTTGCAACTTTTAGAAAAATATGTTATTACATGTATTTACCTAAGTATTGCTTACATCTGTTAGTGTGTATGTGCTGCATGTGTAGAGGTCAGAGGAGAACTAGGAAAGGTCAGTTCACCTTTCAGTGTGCCTGCCGAGGCCTGCCAAAACGTACCCTTACCTGCAGAGCCATCTCGTTTGGCCCCAAAATTCGGTTTTAGACTCCATGAAGTTAAACCCGGGTATATCATTCCAAGATTGACATGACGAAGGCTTTTTCCTTCATTTCTTTTTTCTGTTTGCTGTGTTTGTTCCTTAACCGTTTCCTCATAGACTCGGCTATGTTGTTCGTTCAGGCAGTGGTGTCAGCCATTTTCTCCACGCCGCTGACCCCCTTCCTGGGCAGCGCCATATTCATCACCTCGTACGTTAGACCCGTGAGGTTCTGGGAGAGAGACTACAAGTGAGTGAACAGATCACACAGAAGCCAGTTTCTGTCTTTTCACAGGGAAGAACAATTGATGGCTTTGTCATAAAAATGTATTTTTGTTCATAATTTGTTGTGATAAAATACTTGTTTTTGCTGAAAATTTACAACTATTTTTAAAATTTGCAGATTATGTAGAGTTGAGGATATTGATCTTTATTTTCTCATCTGTGTGATTCTTAGAGGTATAATCCTAATTACACTTGTCTGTGCTTTTTCAGTGACGTATCTTAGAATTAGATCCTATCAACACTGTAACTTACGTCACACGGTGTTACAACCCGTGTAACAGGTGTGGTGAGTTAGAGCATATTTTCCCTAGAAATGTGTTTCTAGAGCTACGCTTTTATGGCTTCTTTGCCTTTTCAGGAAGAAAAGGTTCTACTAACTTCATTCAAGCCCTTTGCCTTGTGCCTTTTGTCCATTAGATTCAATGACCGGCTGTTTAATCAATGCTTAAAACAACCCTGGCAGAGTCAGTCCACAGCTGTTCCTTTCTAAGGGAGGTTCCTGAAAGAGGAATTCTAGTGAGGGAACATGAACACTGAAGTGTACATTAACATGTTGATGCAGCAATAGCTTGTTTGGGTTTATATTTCTGGCTGTCCCATGATGCCTTTTCCTATGTTGCCATGTACTGGCGTTTGTATTCAGGGAAATAGGGGTCTTGACTTTGAAACAGTGAGCCAGCTTGGCATTTCTACTCTGGCCCTTGTCTAACGCTGTAGGTGGTGTTTCCAACTTTTAGTGTTTCATTACTGTTTCCCATTCTTCTGGGCCAACCAGTAGCCTGAAGTTATATTCTGTGATGGCAGATCTTAACAGTTTGTAGCAGTATTTTTGGTACCCTTAATACTCAAGAAGCCGTAGTATTTAAAAAGAAGTTTTATTCATTTTCAAGGAAACCCTCTTTAACATATGTATGTTTATTCACTTAAAAATAAGAAAATATCCTCTGTGCCCATCATTCCCAAGCCCAGACACAGACGCACAAGCATTACAAGTTTCAGGGTTGGGCTATAAGGCAAGAAGATCCTTATAAAAATAGAGAGACAGAGGGGGATGGATGTCCCATAGTAACATAAATAACATTTTAAACCAGGAGTGTTTCCCACCTACCAAAGTTTTAATAGGAAGATTGCATTGTTTGCAGCCTTGCAGACCTTTAATGTCTTACTTGCTAAAATACAGGTTGGTCCACACTTACCTACTCTTTTGCAGTAAAATATTTTGCTTGAAATGAAGAAAGAAAGTTTGTCCTCACAGATACACAGTTGAAAAAGAAGTTTTTTTTTTTTTTTTTTTTTTTTTTTTTTTTTTTAATGTGTCTGGGTGTTTTGTCTGCATATATACATGTGCGCTGTATATTGACTGGTACCCGGGGAATTCGGAAGAGGGCATTGGGTCCCCTGGGACTGGAGCTAAGGGTAGTAGTGAGCCACCATGTGGGAGCTAGGAACCCAATCCGGGTTCTCTCCAAGAGCAGCCAGAGCTCTGACCACTGACCCATTGCTCCAGCCCCAAAAGACAGTTGTGGGTGTTTTTATTTGATCCTTCTCCAAAACTGAACAAATCATGGTTTCTTTTTGTTTTTTTGTTTTTTTAAGACAGGGTTACTCTGTGTAACCCTGGGTGACTTGGAACTTACTCTATAGACCAGGCTGCCCTTGAACTCAGGGAGATCCGCCTTCCTTTGCCTCCCAAGCGCTGGGATTAAAGGCATGCGCCACCACACCTGGCAAATAATGGTTTCTTCAAAGCTAGTTTGTAGTGTGGAATCCACACTGAACCTGTGAGCCTTCAGAAATGTAGTCTGTCTAGATTAATCTGTCCATCTTTGAATGAGATTTGTTTTTGCTTGTATATAATTTTTAGCATTTATTGGTCATTTGAAAATGACATGACTATTGAGTGAAATAGCTCTCCAGGTCCTGATGCAAGCGTCGCATGGCACTTTGCAAATGTGTTCACCGTCTCAGATGAGTTGTTAACTGTGCTGTACCAAGAAGCTGCCACACTCATTGTTGTGGGTACAAGTTTTTCCACATTCTGTTTTTGCTTGCAATTTTGAATTTTGTTTCTGAGAGCTTTTGCCATGTTTCCTGTGAAGTGATAACTCACTTTCTTATGTTGAAAAATGTCTGTTAAGTGACACATCTGGATAGTCTTGTACTTTCTTCACCATTCGATGTAACTGTGGTTTTTCGGGGGAAAACCACCAGTTCAGCTTGTCATCGAGATCACTGCACAAACCTTCCCTCCAGACAGCACTTCAGAGTAGGTGTGGTGCCCTCTGTCTCATTGTCTCATTGTGTACTTAGGACGCTAACATGGCCTGCACCCAAGATGAGAATCCAGACTTTTAGCTTGCCGCTCCTTCTGGGCATTTTAGAGGGACGAATTAGCAGATGGATTTCACATATGTGACAGTGAAGGCTAGGTACTGTTTGGGGCCACTACCTTGGTTCCTACTCAGCCACCAACCTTTGGCGGCCATGCTTTTGCACGGCCAGTGCAGGTATCCTCATGGTGAGAAACAGCAGTCAGCAGTTTGGTATTAGGATAGTTCTGACTTGGAAAACTGAGTGAGCCTTTGGTTCTGCTGACCCCATTTGGGAAATTGACCTTCCCTGGACCACAGAACCTCTGGCCTTTTCCCTGAGGAAGAGGTTGCTTGATTGTGCACTTGGGAGAGCTGTATGCACTCTATTCTTGTCATCTGGTCAATTTTTGTGTGCAGTACATTCATAGATGTCTTTTTACACTCTGTAATGAAACATGAATGAGGAGAAAGCTGTTATGTTGCTATGTTCAGAAGGTATGAAAGAAGAAAATAAAAACTTTAACTGTAAATCTGTGTTACCTAGTTGATCATTATTTAATAGTTTTTTTCCCAGAGATTTTTCTTACAGAGGTGAGATTTATCTTCTAGTTTCTCCCTTGCTCTTATTTTTTTAAGTATAAAATATTAAAAATGTTTTATTTTGTTTTCTTCAGCACAAAACGTGTGGACCATTCAAATACCAGATTGGCTTCTCAGCTTGATAGAAATCCAGGTAATAGTCCTACCTGTAAAGAAGCAAGTCAGAGGATTTGGTTTGTTTGTATGTTTCTATAATATGCTCATAAGCGCTCACACACACATTCACACATTCTTCACTTCACTTCACTTCCACCTATGATAAATTATCTAAAAATAGTTCTGTTTTCTTCTGTTTGAGACAGGATCTCTCTGTAGCCCATCCTGGCTTCAAACAGAACAAATGTGATATAGAAGGAGACTATTCTCCTTCCTCAGTCTCCTGAGGGCTTGGGTTACAGGCACAAACAAATGATCTGTTTTTAAAAATCAGATTTTTTTTTAACTTTAGTAAAGTACATTATATATGATTTAGAGCATATCTGGTATATGCACTCATCCTTGATAAAATGTATCTTAAGAATGCCAATAGAAATTTTAAGTGTGCCATTCAAGGATGGCCCTTATGTAAGCTAAGTAGAAACCAGACAAAAACTAGATAAGAATGTTGAGTGTACCATCGTGTATCCTTACACCTCCCCCCCCCCAGGTTAGATAAATATTACAATTTAATTTTATTTGATTAATTGTGTGCATGGATGTCAGGGGGTTCTAATTTCTACCCACAAGGAGGTTTCAGTGGGTAGATTTTGGTGGTATCGTCTAAAATTTGATTCTTAGTTTATTTGGAAAATCTCATTTTATCACCCTATTCCTGGGAACCTTGGTGCTTCAACCAAGTGAGACTAATGAATCAGTTAATTGGCTCAGGAAACTATTAATTAAGTCCTCAAACAAACATTACTCCCAAATGGACTAGAATATGTTTCCATTTAACTGATAACATTCTTCAAAGGCTCTGTCCATCTGAGAAACCAAAGTCTTAAGAATAAATTGACTGTTATAAAATTGCGTTAGGGAGAGCTGTTCACTCAACATTAATCACTCACGGTCCTCCAGCACATGCTCAGTCAGGCTTAGAATTCTCAGGTGCTGATAACCCCAGGACAAGGTCCTGAGGAAGAAACCCGCATACCTGTTTAATGGACAGACATACAAGTAGAGTTGATGAGACTCTCATTTCCCCTCATTGTCTTAATGTGTAGTTAGTATGAGGTTAAAATAACTCCCAAGCCTGGAATATTTGCCTTTCTCCAGTGCTTTGACTGCAGCGTAGCGGATGCTGCTGTGGATGGGATGCTTGCGGAAGCGGATTTCTATCTCATGAGGTTCTTTATAATGCTTTTCTTCCTGTGTAACCTCATGGCCAGTTCTGTAGATGCAGCTCTGTCTGCAGGTACAGTTCATTCACTTCTGCCTCATAGGAGACTTTCCAGTACTTCAGTTTTGACTCACTTCTCTTTGTTTCAGAATTGTTTGTTAAAATCCTACATAATCTTGCCAACTTCCCTTACAAATCATCGTTTTGTTTTTGTGAATTCTGTATCCGGTGTATTTTTAATGGAAAGGCATATTTCATTAAATGGTAGTACAGTGCGAGAGTGTGTGGGCTGTATCCCTTCAGGTTCCTGCATTGCACAAATGGGAACCCTCAGGGAAATATTGAGACTTCTAACTCTCTCAAGATTTATTTTTAATCGTGTATGTGTCTGTCTGCCTGTCTGGGGGTCGGGGGTGGGGTCAAGTGCACATACATGCAGATGCTTGCGTATGCCAGGAGGAGGAATTCCTAGAGCTGGCATTAACAGAGGTTTGTGAGCTGCCTGCTGTTAGTACTTGGAACAAAACTAGGTCCTCTGTAAGAACCCCTCATGTTGTTAACTCCTGAGCCATCTCTACAGCCCCTTGACTTCAAAATCTTTATTCTGAAGCTTTACTCATGATTTTGTGTGTATTGAGTTTTCAATGCCATAATAAAATGCCCAAGGTAAGCAGCCTCAAAGGAGCATGGATGTACTCTGCTTGGTTTTAGAGGCATTAAGTCTCTGGTTGCCCAAGACCATGGGGCTATGTGTTGTGGGATTGTGTTGAGGCAGAACTTGAAGACCGGGAGCACATGACAGCAAAACTGCTCATGCCAGGGTGCCAGTGCACTCTTCACAGCCATGTCCCCTGGCTATACTTCCTTCTACTCAGCGCCTCCTTCTCCTGTTTCCACCACCTCCCAGTAATGCCACCAGCTGGGCATGAGTCTTTGGGGGACATTTTGCATCCAAACCATAGCACTGTTTTGTTTTTATATACACTGTTTTTATGTAGGTGTATGGTGTGTATTTTTTTTCTTGTCAAATAAATGGAAACATGGCCATAAGAGGAATTTAGTTTTAGGTTGTTCATTTGTATAAACTCACTGTAACCCAGGCTGGCTCCAAATTTGTGGCAGTCTTCCTGCCTCTGCTCTTGAGTGCTGGGATTGTAGCCTACATTATGATGTCTCTCTAGTGCCAATATTTTTAATGATCTTTTTCATCAGTACAATAGGTATTTAAAGTGAGATAAACTTTCCTTAAACTCTCTTCTTACAGGATCAGATGACAACAATCTGAATTCTATCTTCTATGAACATCTAACCAGATCCCTCCAGCACAGTCTTTGTGGTGATTTGCTGCTAGGACGGTGGGGAAACTACAGTACTGGGGACTGTTTCATCCTTGCCTCTGACTATCTCAATGCGTTAGTACACCTCATAGAGATAGGCAATGGCCTGGTCACTTTCCAGCTGCGGGGACTCGAATTCAGAGGTAAGACATTCATTCACCTTGTGGCCATAGAGCACCTGTAGATAAGTTTTGTACATTTAAATACCAAATGAAGAGTTTCAGAACCGCCAAGTGGAGGATGGCTCAGCCTTTAAGAGCATTTGCTGCTCATCCAGAGGAACCAGGTTCTGCTCCCTGCATCCAGATCAAGTGGCTCACAGCTCCAGTTCCAGGGGATCTGACACCCTCTGCTGGCCTCTGAGGACACCTGCATGCCTATGTAGTACACAGACATATACTTAGGGACACAAACATATGCATAACAAATAAGTCTTGAAAAAAATTACAAAATTAGATCCTTGGGATCATTGCCCTTCCCACCAGCCCTCTGCAATTGTATGTGCTGACAAGCCGATACATTCTGCACAGAAAATGATACATTCAGATGAATGTACCTCCTGATGCATACTAATATACAGATTTAATATAAATGACCTTCAGACAGAAGAAACATCAGAAACTATTTAATGCATTCATATCTTTCTTCCTGTGTCCTCTTAAGAAACAAGAATTCTCTGTGCCCTAGTCTCAGAAAATATCAACTTGAGTTATTAAATCCAAAATAATTAGTTATACCCATGAGTAGAAGCTTTTTTATGGAGATTTCAAGTCCTGTTGTTGAATATATTTCTGATCAGGAATATTCAGTGGCCCTTTCTGGAGAATTTTAGCCTTTCTAAGAAGTTACTTTGAGTGTTTCTAGTTTGGAATGGGAAACAAGGAAGCATTTTCTTGGAAAAAGAGACAAGCCAATCAAAGGATGGCTTCTCTTGTCAAGTTGACTAGCTGGAGTGCCAGGAGATTAGCAAGCCATGTTTCTGCTGTGCTGGTGAGGTGTTCCATGGACTCATCTAGCGGAAGACCTGCCCTGACAGGGCAGTATCCTTCTGCTGTTTGTTTGTGATCAGTGCACACTTTTAGGAGATGAACATTCACTCATTTGGCCTTCACTTGGTACTGATGCAGTTGGAAATTGGAAATCTGTTTAGGCAGAATTGAAGAGTTACTTTATGGCACAAATTCCCACGCCTTCAGTATGCTAACGCATGTTGTGAGTCTAATGAATGGAGAGTTAGCCTGACTTCTGGAGTTTGCTACAGTCTGGTGATGAATATTCTAAGGCAAATCAATCACGTATTCTAAAGTGCTGTAAAATGTGTCTTTTCTAAATTGTTTGTGCTAAGTATACCTTCATTTTTCCAGTTGCTGGCTTTTTGCCCTTGTCTCTAATGGTCTTGTCTTTTTCTAAGGCACCTACTGTCAGCAGCGGGAAGTAGAAGCCATCACAGAAGGTGTAGAAGAAGATGAAGGGTTTTGCTGCTGTGAGCCTGGCCATGTTCCTCACGTGCTTTCCTTTAACGCTGCATTTGGCCAGCGCTGGCTGGCGTGGGAAGTGGTCGTCACCAAGTATATTCTGGAGGGCTACAGCATCACTGACAACAGTGCTGCTTCCATGCTTCAAGTCTTTGATCTCCGCAGAGTGCTTACCACTTACTATGTCAAGGTGAGGGGTGCGCCTGCTTAGGCGTCTGAGCAGCAGACGGGAGGTTTCTTGGGAGAGACCGGCACAGGCACATGCATGCACATACACAAACACCGACACGTACTCATGTAGGTGGACATGCCCATATACATATATACACATGCATGTAACACACCTGCACATTTTTATTCATTCTTTTTTTTTTTTCAATGCTAATAGTATGTGCTTACAAAGATCAAGCCCAGAACTAGGTAAGCAATCGACTCCTGACCTACATTACTAGCCTCTCAAATTTGTGTTTGGCTTCTGAATAATGATTTGAATTTTTTAGTATCCAGAGAGGCCAGTTAAAATATACCTGTGGGAAAAATAATAACACTTCCCCGCCCCATGAAGTTCTTGCTATTTCCTGGCCCATGTCTCCGTTGCCATTAATAGCTGGCACTCGTGGTTTATGGGTCAGGACTGATGAGTACTCGCACACATGCACACATAAACATGGCTCCTAAGGCACTTAAGTCTACAGTCAGGTAGAGTTGGCAGGTGTTCCAGAATTCCTGCAGGTCATGGGGAGACTGTTACACTGACGCTCTACCCGTGATGAACAAAGACCAGGCCTGAGGGCAAAGCCAGGCCCTTCAGCGGCCAAAATTAATCCTTTATAAGTGAAGCCAGATTTTTGTTACTGCTTTGTTTGGAGACTGAGTATTTTTTGGTGTATATTTTTATCTGTTTTATTGGGGTTCTTATAACTCTCCCTCCCTTGTTTACCTACCCCAATCCTTTCCAACACCAGGTAGAAGCGTAAGAAAGTAACTGAAGGGATGTAGTTCTCTTAGGCTGCTGGTTGGGTCATCGGGTTCCTTGGGGCAAGTCCAATCTTTGTTTCAGGATATCTCCAATTTCTTCTTTTCATCAAACTGCAACAGCGACCAGGAGCACCCGGGAGAAGCAGCTATCCTCTTCTTTACAAACCCCTGTCTGTGTGTACTCTGGCATTTATTCCCTCTCCAGAGTCCTCAGAATTAAACTCTCTGCAGCTGACAAAGATCATGCCCCTCTCAGAGCCCGCATGAGTCAAATAGTCTGCTGCTGTGGGCGGTCTGAAACAGCCCTATATCCTACACCTGAGGGTAAAACAAAAACATGTTTATATAACATAACTGAGTTTTTAAAAGAAACTAAAACTCCCACTACAAGTATTACCGTATCGCCCTAACTGCCCCAGAACTGCCCCCCAGAACAGGCTAGCCTGGAATTCTCAGAGACCCACCTGCCTCTGTCTCTCTGGGATTAAAGGCATTTCAGCAGGCCCATCAAGGTCATTATTTTTAAGAAAGGGGTCAGCCATAATCCGTACATCTGATATTTAACATTGCTAACACTAATTCTTTGTGCTGGTTTTGATAAATCCTGAGCCTTCCATTTGGTTAAACCCGGAAAACTAAAGCAGTTTGATTTACACTTTCTTAACCTGTGTTTGTGTGGTATGCTCCTCGCCGCACCCACCATGTTTGTGTGTCTGTGCGTGTATGTATCTGTGTGTGTATGTGCTTGTGAATGTGTCTCCTTTTGTTTGTGTTCTTTATTTCTGTCATTTGGCCTATGAACAACAAAAGATTTAATAAGTTTATGAGAAAATTTTCAAAATAAATGTTGTATAGTAATTTTTAACTCTCTAAAAATATTCTGAGCCAAGTGGTGATGGTGCACACCTTTAATCCCAGCACTCAGGAGACAGGCTGGTGGATCTCCGTGAGTTTAAGACCAGTGTAGTCTATGTAGTGAGCTCCATGACAGCCAGGGTGAGGGAAACCCTGTCCTGAAAAACCAGTGAATGGAAAGAAGGAAGGTAGGTAGGGAGGGAGCCTAAATTCAAAAGCACAGGAATTAATAGTCTATAAGTTGCCTTTTTTAATTCATAGTTGTGATTTAAAAGTACTAGATGATGTTTTCATTTAGGATAGCTTCAAGTAGCTTTCTTAAAATGTAGGTGTAGGACACTTGAGATAAAGTAAAATATTTTGAACTATATTATCTGGGAGCAGTTGTTCATTTAGGTGAGCAGTTGGAGTAAGTTTGCATCGCGACTTGACTTGGATTCCCTGTGTTTTCTTACCTAGGGCATCATTTATTATGTTACAACGTCCTCTAAGTTAGAGGAATGGCTTGCCAACGAGACGATGCAGGAGGGACTGCGTCTGTGTGCAGACCGAAATTACGTTGATGTGGACCCAACTTTCAACCCAAACATCGACGAGGACTATGACCATCGGCTGGCAGGCATATCTCGGGAGAGTTTCTGTGTGATTTACCTCAGCTGGATAGAGTACTGCTCTTCCCGGAGAGCAAAGGTAGTTCAGTTCCTGTCCTTTGCAGTTCTGTGAATCTAGGTTTTAACAAAAAGCGGGGAAATATCCTGTTAGTCATTGTGAGTCCGCTTTTCCTGCACTTCCTCCCAGATCCTCTGGGTTAGACAGCATGTCTGCGTCGTAATGTTCCGAACAAGCCACGTCTGCCCAGGCAGCTGAAGGAGAGTAGTCCTCCTTCACTTTGCAGCAAACTGACTGTCCGGGCAGCATGCATACACAAGTTGTGGTTCCATACAGTACTCCCCGAAGTCTAGTCCGTAAGCACTGTCCACCATCTGTAACTATGTCTGTCCATGTCTGGACCATGCTGTCTGCAAGACAGTCCTGGGTGTGTCCTCTGCAGTCCAGTATCACGTTGGCTTTAACACTTGAAGGCGTCCTTCTGCATCTTGCTTAGCTGTAATCACTGTAAGTAGCCTGTGGACTACTGTTGGACCAGCCTCATCAAGGACCTTCAGTGTGAATGTAGTTAATTCTGCACTTTGGATGTAAAGATGTTTAGGTCTCTCCAAAAAAAATTCTGATTTAGTACCTCTAGACCACAGATGTCTCCCTGGTGGTTTTAATTCAGGTCTTTACCCCTTTACTCCTGCGCACATTAGGACACCCTGTCCTGAAGGAAAATGAATCACAGACTTTCCCACTGCTGTTTGTTCTAGGCCTGTAGCGCTGTCATGCCAGACTAGCGAAACCATAGATCCCAAGTGCGTGGCCAGGGCTCACTGCCATCAACATTGTGGCTTCTCAGGGAGGCTGGAGCTAAGCACCCAGCACCTGGTTTACTTGGTACCCTGGAGTTAGTGAGCCCTCTTGACAGCCAGAGCCTGGAGGGTTACCAGACCCGGTAGCCCTTCCTTTCCAGCCACTTCGGGCATCCTGTCATAGTAGCATCTTTCCATCAGCCAAAATGGGGTGTGTTTGTGCTTCCTCTGTTAGTGGTAGCCGATGGGCAACATATGCTGATCAAAAGTGCATGCTTTAAAGAAGAAATAATAGGATAAAATACCATTCTAAGGTTGGGTGTGTCAGGGACACTTGAGAGTGATGGGCCTCAAAATTTAACTTTCTTCAAAACATGTAACAGGCAGGTGATTGTTTGGTTTCTCATGTGAGGTATACTTAAGGTCTTTGCATAATGCTTCAGATGTGAGGGATAATTGAGGCATGTGGACATGTTCTAGTGTCCCTTTTCTGGGCTTAGGTAGTGTTGAAGTAGACTATCTTCTCACTCAGAAATGGCCTCCATCGTCAGCCTAAGTGCTTTTCTCTCAGAGGTTCCTGGAAGGTTGGACATATCTTGAGGAAGTCCTCCTGCATGCCCTTACATATATTCAAACGGCTCACCTTCGGGGTTGGGAAGACAGCTCAGCAGTTAGAGAGGGCCTGAGTTCCATTCCTAGCACACACATGGTGACACACAACCATCTATAGTTCCAGGCACCCAGCACCCTCTCCTGGCCTCCTTAAGCATGCATGTAGTACATATATATTTGCAGGCAAAATGCTCTTACACATTAATACTTTTTTGAGGCCCACATCCAATCTGGGAATCCCCAGTCCCTTCAGACAGCTTATCACACACTCAGCCCTGGCTATATTCTACTTGTTGCGGTCGCTTTAGTGGTATTTTTCCAATCACATACTCTCCCTTCTGCTATAGTTTTTCTATAATCAAATCAGAATCATCCTCATCTCCTTAAGAGCAAGCATTCTGCTCCCATAAATCCCTTTCCCAGAAGGACCTCTTCCTAAGAAAGCACTCTAAACTGTGGAGATTCACCAACTCCAAGCCCTGTGACACTCACCAGTCTAGTGGCCCTCTGCCTCATACTCTCCAGTGTCCCTCCAAGGCAGTTACATTAGATAAATGAGATGGATGGATGGATGGATGATAAACAGACAGACAGATAGAAAGCCTCTTCCTTCTCTAATTGTAAAGTTCAGCTCTTTCTTTATCTGTCTCTGACTTATTGATTGGGTATTTTCTGATTTGTTAAATACTTATGTAGCTTTCTGATATCTAATATTCTTTGTTTTTAAAGCCGCTAGATGTGGATAAAGATTCGTCCCTGGTGACTCTTTGTTATGGACTTTGTGTTCTGGGACGGAGAGCTTTGGGAACGGCCTCCCACCACATGTCCAGGTAAAGAAGTATCTCTTCTCAAGAAGAAGGTATTGGGGGCCAGGGGTAGTGGCACTGGAAAGATGTTCAGTGGTTAAGAGTGCTGACTACTCAGCCAGAAGACCTGAGTTCAGTTCCCAGCCCACATGGTGGTTCACAAACATCAACAACTCCAGTTTCAGGGGCTCTGATGCCCTCTATGAGCACCAGCCAGGCAAGTCATGCCTAGACACACATAAGCATGCAATAAAAGAAAACAGAAGAAAGAGAGCTTGGGAAGCTCTAAGTGTGTTTTGTCTGGTTAGTTGATTGTTTTCTTGGGTTTGTTTTTTTGTTTGTTTTGGTTTTGTTTTGTTTTTTTGACACTCATTTTGTGCTATTTTACAATCACTTTGTAAGATTTCCTTAGTCTCTGCACATTTACATTTTCTTATCTATTTTTCTAACATATTTCTCTGGCTTATTTTTCTACATTTCTTCATAATGTTTGTCTAGATCATTTATATTTTTAATGTGGTGTGTATTTGAAATAGATAATTCCTATCTTAAATTTCTTCTGATTACATGTTTTACATTAGACTTGCCCTAATTTCCCTCGCTCTGTAGGCTCTCAGCCTGTCTTATAGGCTGTTACCATGGGTCACAAGCAAAGTTCCTAGTCACTTAGGAGTTCAGGCTTCAGTGTCTGGATTCTACTTTCGAAGCATTCTAGACCTGTGGTTTTCAACCTTCCTCATGCTGAGGTCCTTTAATAGAGTTTTTCATGTCACGGTGACCCCCAACCATAAAATTATTTTGTTGCTACTTCATAACTATAATTTTGCTAGTGTTCTGAATCATAATGCAAGTATCTGATAAGAAGATACCTAATATGCATCCCCCGGGTTGGGAATCACTCCTCTAGATGGTTCTGATGTAGAGCAGACGTAAGATTCAGTGCTGTGAAGACCCTTGTCAGAGTATGTGTCCTTTATCTCCAACCTTACAGTAACCTGGAGTCCTTTCTCTATGGATTGCACGCCCTGTTTAAAGGGGACTTCCGGATTTCTTCAGTCCGAGACGAGTGGATCTTTGCTGACATGGAGCTGCTGAGAAAAGTTGTCGTGCCTGGAATCCGCATGTCCATTAAACTCCATCAGGTAAGAGATGTTTTAATTCATTTCCAGTTTGCTGACAATTTGTCTTCTGATTTCCATGTTATGTCTTGGGGACCTTTGAAAAAGCTGTCATCTGAACCACAGAAAAACCTTACTTCTAGCAAGGCACTAGGTCCCGGAAGCCTGAACCTGTGTTTCTCATAGTAACAGTAGTAGTGAGTTGTAATATTGATAACTGTTAATATTCCTGATCTAGGCTACAGCAGCAAACTGAAAAGAAAGGTCTGTACCCCTGAAATGCTTGCTGGACTTCATGTGATTGCCATTTTCCTGTCCCTTTCCACGGTGAACACCTGACAGCTGCTAGTGCCACGTGACCCTCAGGAGGTGCTGGGCTACTGCCTTCTGCTCACTGTGCTCCCGAGTGGCAGGCTGTCAGGGCAAGCTCAGAGACGAACACCTACCAGGGAAGTGGAGCTGTTGGCCCCAACGTGTATTTCCAAAGCCCTAGACCATTTGAAGAGTAGACCGTGTCCTTCTGTCCTGGCACTTGCCCTCTGTTTGTGCCACTCAGGTGTACAGATCTGATGGTGACAGCCACATGGTAAATGCACCCATTATGCCCAAAGCTAATTGGATTTCTGGCCCCAAATAAAAAGTGAAGTGCTCCTCACGTGAGGTTAAGCCTGAGAATAAGGCTAAATTCCCTTGTTCTTGGGGACCATTGCCAGTAAGAGACGAGTTACTAAAAATGGATTACTGGTTTGAAAATCATGGGGGAAAGACTCTTGGGATCCAGTGTGATTGTCCTTGTTCAGACCAGCTTTAGAGTTTTGAGACAAAATTCAGTACATTTAAAAGAAATGACAATGACCAGGTCAATTGTGGGTGGGGACTACCGAGGGGACTAAACCTGGAGCTACATGCACTCCAGACAAGTGCTCTGCCACTAAGCTGTGTCCTCAGCCCTCTGTCTGAGAGAGACAGACAGAAAATCTTGTTAGATTGTCCAGCCTGGGTTTGAACTAATTGTGGAGCCCAGGCAGTTCTTATATTTTTGGTTCCTCTTTCTCAGCTTCCTGAGTAGCTTACACACAAAACCTCAACATGAAAACTTCAGATTTTCTATAGTTTAAGCCAGTGAGAATAAGTGTCTGAGCAAGATTAAAATCTACAGTTAGGATGCCTGCTAAGTTTGTGTCTGTTTTATCAGCAATGTGTCTACTTCTGTGTCAGAGCTTTCTTCCTGATCTGAGTAACTGTACTGACACTAGTGGCAGAGCTGGATGGAGGGCTCCTCCCCAAGCCAGCACTGTATGACTGCCTTGCCTGTTGTCCAGGAAAGCTGGTTCGTAACAGAAAGCTTAGCACTGTTACACAGTGTGTGGTTAGGTTGGTTACAGAAGTTATCCAGCAGGTTCTGAAGAAGCAGTTGGGGGTCCAGCATTCTTAAGTAGCAAATGAATCCATGGGACTAGAGAGATAAGATTCATGCTGCTCTGTTGTTCTCCTTGTGGAGCTCGTGTCCCCTCCAGGTCTTTCTATTTCTCTCTTCTTCCATAATGTTTCCGGCACTCTGCCCAAAGTTTAGCTATGAGTCTCAGTATCTTCCTAGATACCTGGGGGGTAGAGTCTTTCAGAGGTCCTCTGAGGAAGGCTCCTGTCCTGTTCCTTTTCTTCTACTTCCAATATCTATCCTGTTTGCCATACTAAATGAGGATTAAGCATCTTCTATAGGGCCTGCCTTGTTTTTTAGCTTCTTTGGGGCTATAGATTTTAGTATGTTTATCCTGTATTATATGGTTAATATCCACTTAGAACTGAGTATATATCATATGTGTTTTCCCGCTTCTGGGTTACCTCACTCAGCATTGATGAGACCTGATAAGCTAGGGTCAGATAGAAGGGGAGGAGGTCCTCCCCTATCAGGGGACTAGGGAAATGCCATAAGGGGAGAGGAGGGAGGGTGAGTGGGACAGGGAGGAGACGAGGCAGGGAGCTGCAGCGGGGATACAAAGTGAAGAAATTGTTTATTTTTTTTAAGTATATAAATAAACTTAAATTTTAAAAAGAAAAAGAAAAATTTAATTATTTAAAAATAAATAAATAAAAGAAAGTTACTTTGGCAAAAAAAAAAAAAACAAGAATTCATACTGCTCTTTGCAGAGGACCCAAGTTCACACCCCAGCACCCACATCAGGCATCTCACAACTGTCTGCAACTCCAGCTCCAGAGGACCTGATATCCATAGTCACCTGCACGTACTATACACAAACAAACATACATACATGGTTATATATAATTAAAAATAAAATGAATAGAAATAAGAATTGAGACTTAATAAAATGTTCATTGACGAGAAGAACCCATGTGAACTTTGAACCTGGGAAGCAGCTCTGCACCCCAGTCGAGCTTCCGACTTCGCACATGTGAAAGTCAGGTGCTAGTGAGGCTCCTTAGCAGATGAGTGCAGCGGTGAACCACAGGGCTCTGTAGGGCTTCATCACCTGCGTGCACAGCATTCTTCCTGTAGATCCACGGCAGACTCAGTGGTATCCTGTGGACTGGCGTCTCAGTCTTACTCTTCCCCCTCATGCAGGGGCATGAGCAGAAGTTGCTGCGGTTGAGCTGGGATGAGTCACTTTGCCTGAATACAGACCTATATCGGCCTTCTAGCTACTTGCCAAAGGAACCAATAAGATATTTGTGTTTCCTCAATAACATGCGATTTCTGACGTTTAGATCTGAGCTATGATTACTTTTTTGTTTGTCTTATATTGCCTTTTAACATGGAGGTTTTAAAAGGGACACAAACTCCCTTTGTTTCATCCATGCTTCCTGCCTCAGTCTGCAGACAGTCGATGACAAATGTCCATCATATGGCTGAGTGGTTGCTGAGACAAAGATGCTCTTCTGAGTGGGCTGGGATGGCTAAGCCACGTACAGTCGCATCCAGAGGAGGAGAAGGGCGGGATAAGTGGCATATTGTAGCTGTTGCACATGTGTAGCTTTATGGAAACTGTGCGTGGCTTCTAAGAACCCAACACAGAGGCCTTCTGTAAAGCTCTTCCTTGTAATAGTGAAGTCAAAGAAAACTGTGTGTGCAAGGCTCAGCATGATGGCCAGTGGGTGAAGGCACTTGTTGCCCAAACCTGGAGATATGAGTTCAGCCCCCAGAACCTATGTAAAAGTGGAAGGAGAGAACCAACTCCACAAAGTTGTTCTATGAGCAAGACACACATACATACCATGCACAAACAAGAGTAAATTTTATGCACGTGTGAGTGAATGTGTGAAGACTACCTTGAGAGAGATAAAAAGGCAATCTGTTAAACTTGGAAAGGATGCTTAGTTACCTAGCTTTGAGGGTGGAGTTGGTTAAAGAGTTTAGAACAAGAGTTTGTATGGGAAGTGCCAGCTGTCTTAATGACCCTCACACACATCATTTTTTTACTCACTGTCACAAATTAAAGAAGAGCTTTACCAAAGGCCTCTATATTGTGTTCTTTAGAAGCTGACAGTATCAATTAGTAGAACAGTAATGAGCATATCCATAATAGCATCCATATGTATAGTAGAAAATTAAACCCATTTGTAAGAACTTTCGCTTATCATCTTGGAAGTTATTTTCTTTTTCTCCAAAACAAAAAAATCATACTTGGCATTTCTGTGTTTAGGATCATTTCACTTCTCCAGATGAGTATGACGACCCCACCGTGCTCTATGAAGCCATCGTGTCTCATGAAAAGAACCTTGTGATAGCCCACGAAGGCGACCCTGCATGGCGGAGCGCAGTCCTTGCCAACTCTCCCTCCCTATTGGCTCTGCGGCACGTCATGGACGATGGCACCAATGAGTACAAGATCATCATGCTCAACCGCCGCTACCTGAGCTTCAGGGTCATTAAGGTGAGTCTCAGGGTCACCTCAATGTGACCACGGGAAGCTGAGGTTAGGCGTCTTGAGCCAGCCTCTGAAGTGTGATTGGCACTGCTTGCATTTAAAACTGAGCAGACGGCACACTCGTGGCCTATGAACACCCACTTCCTTAGCAGTCATACCCTCTTCCTGTGAGGTTTTCTCAGATGCTGTAAGCCTTTAATTTGTTTGCTGATTTCAGTGTTGGTGACCTTTTACCCATTTCATATGAAATCTGAGCAGTAGTCCTCCTGTAGAAGCCAGCACTCTGTTGCTAATGAGGTGCCCTCCTCAGTTAAAAGAGAATAACAGCATGTGCGTCACTGTGGTTCAGAGCTAACTGTAAATGATTTGTTCCATAAATTCTCTCTCACTCTCACTCATTTTGCACAATTGTGCATTTAAGTGAGTGTGTAAGTGTTGATGTATTTGTGCATGTGTGTATGAAAATGTTCTATGAGTTAGGAAGTTTAGTTTTTGAAATTTATAGTTTATAATGATTGACTTTAATCTTTAAACTCTTATTGAGTGTGGCTATCTATGCATGTGTGTGTACGCCATGTGCAGCGTTTATATGGAAGTCAAAGAACAGCTTTCAGGATTGGTTCTCTCCTTCTACCACCCCAGGTGGGTCGCAGGGATCAAGTCTCCAGGTTTGGCAGCAAATACCTTTATGGCTGACCTTGTCAGCCACCTATCTTGATCCTATCATTTAATCAACCCCAAAATACCACAAACATCCTCTCAACATGAAATATGTGTTGCCTGTCATTCCCATCAGAACTATCTATTGTGTAGTTCACTAGCGTGACAAAGGAAAGGGGCTGCATTTTACTTAGTATTTTTGGAAGGTGGAGCAAGAAAAAGCGAACTATAGGTGCTTATTAGCAGCCTGCTGTCCAGGAAGGGACATTTGTTAGCTCCTTTCAAAGGTGACTGTGTATTCACAGCTTTTCAGCCGGTCACTACACCAGGTGTCACCATTTCTTCATCCCTCAGGTGAATAAGGAGTGTGTCCGAGGCCTCTGGGCAGGGCAGCAGCAGGAGCTTGTGTTTCTCCGGAACCGGAACCCAGAGAGAGGCAGCATCCAGAATGCAAAGCAGGCGCTTCGGAACATGATCAACTCATCTTGTGACCAGCCTATTGGCTACCCGATCTTCGTGTCGCCTCTGACAACATCCTACTCTGACACCCATGACCAGCTCAAAGAAATTCTTGGGGGACCAATCAGCTTGGGAAATATCCGGAACTTCATAGTGTCCACCTGGCACAGGTAGTGGGGCTGTCTTTCAGTTTTGTTGTATCCTGGGCCTCTCTATCTCAGCATTGTATACCTGCTCACCAGGGAAGCTTGTAGAGAAAATGCAAGTGCCAGGGCACAGCACACACATACTCTTACCTGAACACCAGGAGGTAGAAACCAGCTCCTCATCTTCAGAAGCTGAGATAAACCTAATATCTGGCTCTGCCTAGCAGTGGTGCGGCTGGCATACGTGTGGGGATAAATAGAAAAAAAAAAAAAAAAGAATATGAGCTAGCGTCAGAGGCTCTTAATGTTCTAAGGACTAACCAGTGCTTAAAGAATCAGGTTTATTATCCTCTAACAGAACATAAGCCAGAATAGTGTTCATGGAGATTGTATTTTCAGAAAACCTTTGTTACCTGCACTGTCTAAAAGAAACTTAATTTCCTCCCTGGGAGAAATAGCATAAAGAATAGGTTATGGTTCGCCTGTGACCACAGGCATTCTTGGTGCAGGGGTCCAGCACAAACTGAGGTAATCATGCCAAGTCAGGGCAGCTCTTGGTCTCCATGTATTTAAACATGAAAAACCAAAACAGGAGGATGGTGGAGGCAGCTGTGTAGCAGCAGTACAGCAGTGGTATAGACAGACTGGGTCTCGGTTTGCTCAACAGATACTGGCAAGAATCCTGTTGCCAAAGCTCAGTGTGGTGGTTCACATCCGTAATCCCAGCATTCAGGGGACTGAGGCAGGAGAATTGCTAGGAGTTCAAGAATACATACTGAATTCTTGACCAGTCTACAGAATGAGGGCCTGTCTGAGATAACAAAGAAAGGGGGTTGGTTTTGTTTATTTGGGTTGTTTTGTTTTGTTGGTTTTTTGAGATAGGGTTTCTCTGTGTAGCCCTGACTGCCTTGGAACTCACTCTGTAGACCAGGCTGGCCTCAAACTCAGCAAAATGCCTGCCTCTGCCTCCCAACTGCTGGGATTAAAGGCATGCGCCACTACCACCCAGCCAAACAAAGATTCCCAATTTCAGCTGGGGTTCTAATGATACTGCTATGTTCTGCACAATTGGTTGTGCCAAATGGACAATGAGTGCGTGATCTGAAGTGGTGAGTAGGGCAGGGCTGGGCTTCCCCAGCCATTCTTGGGAAGCAGAATTGGTTCCTGATACTGGTTATACCATAAAGGCAGACATCAGCAATATTGAAGACTCAGAAGAGTGAAGAATGATTATGAAGTGATGGTGGGCTAATACTTCCTACTTTGCAATTCGTCTCCAGGCTAAGGAAAGGTTGTGGAGCTGGCTGCAACAGCGGTGGCAATATTGAAGATTCTGACACTGGAGGTGGGACTTCCTGTCCGGGTAACAATACAACCACTGCCGGTGATCCCCACGGCAGTGTGTCCCAGGGAAGCACTGGAAACCCAGGACAGGGAACAGGATCTGGACTCCACCCGCCCACCACACCATATCCTCCAACATTAGGTAACTGGAGACAAGTTCTGTGTCATGTTGACCCCTTAGCCATTGGGCCAGTGCGTGTGTGTGTGTAAAGGAAGAGAGTGTGTTGTTACTTGCTTAAGATCCAGCAGTGCATTCTGCCATTTGTTCTATCAGCGTTGATGCGCATGTGTAAATCTTGCACCTCACTTGTCTGTGGAGCACGCCTTTAATCCCAGCAGTCGGGAGACTGGGGCAGGCAGCTCTGAGCTTCCAAGTCGGCCTGATCAGCACCAGTGAGTGCCAGGACAGCCAGGGCTAGAGAGAGAGAGAGAGACCCTGTCTCAAAAAAACCAAATATATATTACATTTTAGAGCTAGTAACATTTAATTCTTGTATTTTATTTAACTTTTCTCCTGCAGTGCAGTAACTGTGCTTCTCCTGACATTACAATGCTATTTACGGGTAACCCTTTGTAATCACTTAGGACTCTTTTAGGCTGCATACTTTAAAAGTGGAACTAAGACTCTTGATCCCTAACACTGAGGACTGCAGCAAGTTTCTCTCAGGCAGGTGGTTCAGACGTCAGGCCTTCCACCCACGAGCCCTATCAGTCACCTCCCTCTGAAGTAAAGCAAGCTGCCAACAGCCATTTCTTTGGGCACTTTCTTCTTCCTTTATTTTTTCTGTGTGTGTATACATGTGCGGATGTATGTATGTGTGGAGGATGTTTTATATCTTCTCAGCAGTTTTCAGGCACACATCTTAGCGCTCACTGCAACCAACCTTGCTGCTCGCATCTCCAGAAGCTTCTTCCAGCCCCCCTGGGACTCTGCACCTCCCTGCCCTGCCCATTCTGTCCCAGCAGCTGCCATCCAACTCTTGGCCTCTGAGCTTGACTCTGACAAGATCATGCAGTGTTTCGCTATTTTTATTTTAGTGTGTGAGTGTTTGCCTGCATGTGTGTCTGTGCAGCACACGTGTGCAGTGCCTGTGGAGGGCAGAAGAGGGCGCCTGATGGCCTGGATGAGACTGGAGTTACAGATGGTTATGAGCCACCATGTGGAGTCTCAGACTTGAACCCAGGTCTCTGCAAAAGTAGCCAGTCTTCTTAACTGCTAAGCATCTCTTCAGCCCCGCGCAGTGTTTCTCAGTAAACATTTCTGACTCTTTTTCAAAGACAGTTTATCTCATTTTTTTATTCTTATTTTTCTAAAATATTTCTGTAAAAAAATATTTTAGAATTTATTATAACCTTAAATCCAGATATTTGCAGTGAATTGTTTGTTTTTTTTACACCGTATAATCTGAATTTTAAAAAGTTTTAAGAAATTTTTTAAAATGGTGTTATGGAAATCATATATATATCCCAGGTATTTATTTCTTTTTGGTAGCTGTAAAGGTTTTAGACGTAAATGGTCTATTTTATAAGTTTATGGAGTGATTGCTTAAGGAAGATGGTTGAAGAAAGCCCGGCACAGAGGCCTGGTGTGCCTGGTCTTCTGCTAATGAGTGCTGTCATTGCTTCTTGCCAGGCACCAGCCACAGCGCCCACTCAGTGCAGTCCAGCCTGGTTAGACAGTCCCCAGCACGGGCCTCCATGGCCAGCCAGTCTTCCTACTGCTACAGCAGCCGCCATTCGTCCCTCCGGATGTCCACCACGGGCTTTGTGCCATGTCGGCGCTCCTCCACCAGCCAGATATCACTTCGAAACTTGCCGTCATCCATCCAGTCCCGCCTCTCCATGGTGAACCAGATGGAAGCCGCCAGCCAGGGCGGCATGGGCTGTGTGCAGCACGGCCTGCCCTCCTCCAGCAGCTCGAGCCAAAGCATCCCAGCTTGCAAGCATCACACCCTTGTAGGCTTTCTTGGGGCCGAGGGTGGTCAGAGCGGTACCACTGAAGCCCAGCCAGGCAGCAGCTTAAGTCCTGCCAACATTTCACATGCCAGAAAGGGGGAAGTCGTTTACAGAGTCCAAGTGAGTAGGCCAAGAGATGTGTGCTGTGGCTTTTTTTTTTTTATGTCTCACTTGTTCAGTAGGGGACCCCTGTGAAAACTTGATGCATTTAGGTGTGGGGGACTAGAGCACTTTGGAGGATGGGGAAATGTTCTGCTGCCCGCTTAAAAACTCAAAGCACCAGTTTCTGTGCTTGCAGGGATGCTTGTTCCCGACATGGCACAGATACAGTCAATGCAGGAAGGTAGTCCAAAAGGAATTGGTTTGGAGCTGGGTAGGTTTTCTGTCTTTTTTTTTTTTTTTTTTTTTTTAATCTGAGTTCCACTGTAAGCAGTGGAGAGTTTAAAATGTGAAGAGTCCTACAAGAGAAGTTTTGTTTAGCCCTGTATTTTTCATCATGAAGGGAAAATATTAATTGGAGGTGGATCCTTGTGTCTCCGTTTAGATTGTGGATCTCAGTCAGATTCTCGAAGCGATTAACCTGTCGAAAAGGAAAGAGCTGCAGTGGCCTGATGAAGGAATTCGGTTAAAAGCTGGGAGGAACAGCTGGAAAGACTGGAGTCCTCAGGAGGGCATGGAAGGCCACGTAAGTTCTCCCGGGAAGCTGCTGTGTGCTTGAAGCCGTCAGGCTCAATGTGTGGTTTTAGCTGGTCTGTGTCTTCTGCCTGGGTTGTTAGCAGGACTACACAGGGGTGAGCGTACGGGTACACTCAGGGTCTAACTGCACATTTTTGTCTGGGTTAATAGGTGATTCACCGATGGGTGCCTTGCAGCAGAGACCCAGGTACCAGGTCCCACATCGACAAGACAGTGCTTCTGGTCCAGATTGACGATAAATACGTGACTATAATTGAAACTGGGGTACTAGAACTGGGGGCAGAAGTGTGAGCCCACGTTGCGCACCCGAGTTTCTTTCTCTGGCTTCCCAGCCTTTGGAGAGAAAGCAAAGTTGCTGAAGATCCGCCTACGGGGAGGCCTGCACTTCACAGCAAAGACTTGAACAGTGGCTTGGCTAAGCGCCTCTCCGCCCTGACTTTTGTCACTGTCTCCATCCCCAAATAAAGCTGAAATATTTTTTTAAGTTAGCTGCATGAAAGGCAAAGTTGTCTGTCAGAGCCTGTTTAGGAAAGGCTCTCTATGCATTTACGCTTTGACCCACGGACTCTTGCCTCTAATTCTGAGCTCATATTTTTCTAATTTCTTTGCCAAAAACAGTTGCCATGGTTTTTTGTTGTAGAAAATGAAATCCATTGACCATGATTTTTGCAAACAGACCCACGTGGAAGCATTCAGCTCAACATATAACAGTATGAAAGTTTAACGTACAGTGAGAAAAGATGATGCATAGATGTAGGTTTATCTTATTCCATGAACGCTAAAAACTTTAATGAAAACAAACTGCACTAATTTTTTACAGCAATGCACTAAATCTGAGATTTCTCAGAACATTTATTTATATATAAAAATAAATACCATTATTTAAATTGCCTTCAGGATTAGCCCCTCCCTTTCCTGACACATGTAGCCAGCAGGACCTGCTGCTCCTTTTCTGTCAGTGCACTGCACTGTGGAGCCACTCCTAGCTTCATCCCTGCCGTTTCCCAGCCCTGGGGACCAGTGGATCCTCCTGGCCAACGCCACTGCCAGCTGCCCCGTCACGTCTCCAGTGTGCCGCGTTTCTTCAGCGGGTGGCAGGCCCTGTTGAGGTTGCCTCTGGAACATGCTTTTGCTCTTCAAGAAGATGAAGGCCCAGGAACTCAAGAGAGGATCAGTTGCCTCTTGTCTGAAGAGTTCCTAGCTCTTGACATTTATTCACATGAAGTTCAGTTTCTCAAGTAAAATTTTTTCAAACAAAATTGTCATGTGGTGCGGTCCCTATTCTGTCGTCTTCAGTTCTGCACTCTGCTCCTTCCTGTTCTCTTTCTATCACTTGAAATTATTTCCTGTAATTTATGGTGTATTCCTGTCTTAAAATATTTATAACTGTGAAATTGACTCAATTCATATGTTGTCCCATAAATTATATTGTTTCTTTAAAGAGCATGTATCCAGGGAAATATGTACCTTGGATTTACAGCGCGGCTGCATGCAAACTGCAGTTTAGGTTTCACTTGCAACTTCAAGCATTTTTTTTTTTTAAATGCTTAAGATTCCCTTTGTTCTAAACTCCAAAGAAAATTGCCCATCTCCTCTAGCACCTGGGAACAGCTGTCTGTCTCCGCGTGGACAGACCCTAGAAAGAAACAGGTCAGTTCATTTTGATGCTTTGTGATAAATCTGTCCGAGCTGTGACCGTTCCATTGTGTGGCACTGGCCACTTTACCCGGTGGCTTCTGTGTGAGGCCACCTTGGTGGAGTGTCTTCTGAGGTGAGAGGAGAGAGCTGTTGTTCCCACTGGCTGGGGTACAGCTGTCATCGTGCGTCCTGACACTACAGGAAACAGGAGCGCTGGCAGCAGCAGACAGGAGTCTGTCCACAGTGATACTTCAAACCCTGTTTGTTTTCCCTGTATTGTTTTTAAATCTGTGTTCAGAACCCAATGTGCCTTGTATTGACGTTTCCATAGACTTCAAACTTTGCAGACTTTATTGTTTAAAAATATTTGACTTACTGAACCTTTACAAAGGAGCCCTTCTCTTTCTAAA
The DNA here is from genome assembly GCF_907164565.1 of Psammomys obesus. Taxonomy (NCBI): domain Eukaryota; kingdom Metazoa; phylum Chordata; class Mammalia; order Rodentia; family Muridae; genus Psammomys; species Psammomys obesus. Next base: position 27,639,606 of record NW_026596134.1, on the reverse strand, counting down.
TTGACCACTTTAAAGTGTATTTCCCCCCGCTGCTGTTACTCTATTCCCTTCGCCCATTTGGACAAATCCGTGCTTCGCGGTGTGTTCAGTGGTGGATGTTCTTTCTGAAGCTAAATGCCTAATCTGTCTTGTCTGTGTTTGAAACTCCCTAGAGGAATTGTGCGCCCTGCTGCTTGTCTGTTCCCTGCTCAAAATGAGTTTGATCTTGTCATGGCCTCTCCTAGATGGAGAAGTAAGTGGAGGGTTGGCATTCTAAGATGGAAAAGCATCTATCTTGCACAGAGAAAGAGGCAGAAGATGAATCGGAGGGTCAGAATTCTGTTTCTGCCTAGTCCCCCAATAACTATTAGATGTTATATGCTCCGAAAGTAAAGATTCCCTCCTTAAGACGGATTCTGTATGGAACATGTATAGCGAGTCTGAATTTGGGAGAGTTGAACATTTTTCTTGGGACAAATTCACTGTTTGTTATCATATAGCTTTATTAAATTTATAAATTAGGAACCCTAAGAGAATTTTGTTTTTAGTTTTTTAATCTGAAACTGATGACCTAAAAAAAAATACCTTTTCTAATTACAGCAGGAAAGATAATGATAATTAAAGATTTGTGTTTTAAGATTCAATTTATCAGGTTTTGTTTTGTTTTGTTTTTCTCCCAGTACCTACCTGGATAGCAAGCTGGTATTTTAGATTTTCTGCTTAGACTTTCTCACTAAAGTACAGAACTCCAGCATACCTCAGTGCATTAGTCCCTAACTGCCAAAACTCAGAGTTCCTTAATTTTGCAAGTAATTAAAAACAAACTGTGTATTTCTTTAGGTAGTTGTATGACTGAAGTCTGTTTTTCTTCTTCAGTTTTCTTCTTTATCTTGCCCCATTTTAAGATGATAATACTGGAATGGCCTTATCATCTTCTTCAGTGACAAACAAACAAACAAACAAACCTTCTGTAGCCCTACACTAAGGTTTTGGTGAGTCTTTCAGCCCATATCTTGGTGGGAACTCTTTTTTTTTTTTTTTAACACCATTTTCAAGGGCCAATAAAACTTTGCAAGTGGACTTTCTGCTAACCAGCTTTCCTCTCTCCACAAATCTAGATTAACTCGCAGCCATGCTGCTCTTGGGACTCAGGAGGTTAGAGATGAGGTGGGATGAGGTGGGACAGAAGCTTTACAAGGAAACCTCTACTAGATTGCAGGTGTTTTGAAAACACTTTGAAGTTATATTGGTAATCCTTCGGGTCCTTGAACCAGAAATAAAAGACAATATTTCTCTCTTGAAAGGCACGTAGAAAATGACTCTGGGTACAGAATGTCAAGCAGTGCACACACGAATTCGTATATAGGAAACCATAGCTCTCATTAAGAACTCTTTCTGGGTTAGTTAGTTTTTCTATCTCCTATCACATTTGAGCAAAGGACTCATTGCCTTTTTAAACTCTGCTTAATTTACTACCAGCATCCTTCTGCCTCCACCTAGAACCCCCCCGATGGGTCACTGTCTTGAGTCATTTATCAGAAACTGAGTCTTTAATATTTTCCCACTGTCTAAAACTGTCTCTTTCTAAATAAATTTCATTTAGCCTTTGTTCTATATATATGACCTGAAAAAAATAGTGTTACATGAGATTTCTTTGAATTTCTGTTTACCAGCTACTAAAATATAAACTGCTGTTGAGCATATTAATTTCATATTTTAAGCACTTTTTCATTAATATAAGCAAATTTATTTCTGGATTTTTGTTTTTAAGTCATCAGTATTCTTTGTCATCTCTCTTGTAATTGGACAGAGATCCATTTAACTTCTTCATGTGAGATGATATATTGTTCAGATGAGTCCTTTCTCCTAGAGGCATTTTCTTTAACTCCAAGATGAGTGGAGACTCGGTTAAAGCTTAATTTAAAATGGTGCATGGAGCCTGTTGTTGGCCTTTGAACTTTCTGTTTCAGTCGTAGGTGGATATTAAGTTTTCCTGATGAGAAGAAAGAGGTATATCAGATACCACAGTATATTTAGGTGATAGGAATTTTAATATGTTGGATGTGTAGGCATTTTTAAGTATTTGAAAACCAGCCCTTCATTTCTCTTTTAAAATCATGTAGTTGATGGACACGGAGGCTGTCTCGTTTGAAACTTATTAGCTATTCACAACTGTAATCATCAAATGGATCTGGAAGGATCTAGCTTTGCTTGAACGCAGAGGTCTGTTTTCTGAGATGAGTCACCTCCTGGAGTCAAGAACCATGCTGAGAATTTCTCTTTCCTGCCTAGAAACGAGATGCTCCTCCGGAAGCCGGCCGTCCTGATGTGCCACTTTGTGGACGCAGCATAGACCTACCCAGGGAACTCAAGCTGATGGTCACACAGGATCACACACAGCTTTGGTATCATACTTATACCTATTATATAGGCTCTGGCTTTCTTATGCTTCAGCTCTGCCCCTGACAAGCTGTGATTCACTGGAACCAATAAGAGGGACAGAGGTGCCCTGACGGGTGGTGGGGATAAGTCCATGCTGCCTGCACAATAGAGGCTGAGGTGGCTGCTCCAGGTGGCTCAGGTTTGGTGTGCTTGTCTTTAAAACAAAGACTGCAACCAAAACAACAGACATGGGCTTGTGCTTTTTTTAAAGCTAGAGCCTCAGTAAGTTGTCAGCATTGGTTGGTAACTCTGTTCAGGTCTGGCAGCGAGCTCTGCATGAGGAAAAGGAAGAAGGAATGTTAGAAAGGGTTGCGGGAAGTGGGCCTGTGGAAGGAGGGTGGCTTCCCCTTTTCTGATCATGGGCTCTGAAAGATCGTTGCCTTTACCAGCATTCAGTATTTACCAGAAAGAAGGATCTGTGTCCTTGCGCGTGTCTGTGAGAGTGGGAGTGCTGCTGTAAACAGCTGTAAATACTGTAGTTGTTTAAAATGGAAATAAAAGCTGAGAGGTCTTTTGACATATATTGATCAGGAAAAAATAGAGAGTATTGACCATGGATTAAAAACAGGAAATAAAAGTTTTTCATTTTGCCTTTTGTCCATTTTTTGTCAATTTTTTTAAATGTAGAATACAGTGTATTAGTTCCATGTGACATATTCTTAAAACACTCTTGGTTCTGAAGGAATCATCCAAAGCCTATAAACATGGGGTTTGGCGTACAGCCCTGGTGGTACCTCCTCCACAGACATTTTCATCCTCTGAGTTATTTTACATGTTAATGGTAGGACGTGTCAGGTGATAAGACATTTGTGTTTAGTTACACTAAGTTCCCATGCAGAGGAAGGAAGAAGTCTCAGACGTGTGCCAGGGCTATATACTCACCACCCAGGGTCTTGACACATCCTTCAAGATGGAAACTTGTGTGGGGAGAATTTCATAGTCTGGACTGTCACTAGGTGCATGCTAGTGTCATTTTAAGTAGTAATAGTGTGGGAGGCAGATTACTTTCTGCAGTAGAACCTCCAACAGTTTGCTTCCTCTCTCCTGGATCACAGCATTCCATCTTAAAGATAGTATAGATTTGTAGTGACAGGAAACAAGCCAGTTGAGCAAAACACCTTCAAAGGAAGAAAGGGCTCCCCTGGCGAGTCACATTCATCTTGCAGTTAATTCCAGGGGCTCTTACTGCGAGACCTCCACCTTACTTTTAAAATGCACCTTTTAAAGTGTACTTAGGATTTTTCATCTCAACGTGTTTTGCTGGCTTTAACTATGTAAGAGCATCTTCCCCTGAAGTGGGCAAGGTGAGCTTTTAAGTGTCACCCGAGTGTGGCTTCCTGATAATTCAGCCAGCACTTGTACATAATATTCTATTTTCCCTCTCATACGTGCTTATGAAAGGCAACTGAACGTAATCACATCTGTACACAATTTGATGCAAGACAACTGTGGATTGCTTTGTAATTTCTCTATCATGTGGTCTTGGACTGGTTAGGTACTCAGTGAACCAGCTGTGCCAAAGGGCAAAGTCAGGCTCGTGTTTCCTTTTGTTTCTGAGTGAGTCGTGTTGATACATAAATAACTAGCCCTTATGAAACTACACCAGATCTCTGGCCCCATCTTGAAATCTGTCTTTATCAGAAAAAGTCAGCATCCAGGGTAGCATGGACACTTTTCAAATTTGTGAGTAGCCTTCACTGCACTGATCTTGGCCTTTTGAGAGCTACAGGAAGTGCTGGGCTGAGGAAAAAGTTGACCAACCATGCAGTCACCATACATGCTTCTACCAGTTCCAGCAAGCTCAGCATACCCTTTGCCTCTTCAGTGTTGTTGCTCCTTTAAGTGCGAGGACCAAGGCCAGTCACTGCATGTGGGCTTCTGGGAGAAGAGGGCACTTCCTGGGCAAGGACCTGGCTTAGCACAGTCCTGAGGATGAGGAGTCCAGTGGCACACAGCATCGTGGTCACAGGCTAGAGAGGAGGTTTACACGAGAGAGAGTTCTGGAAGGGCTGTCAGCTATACTGGCCAAGGAACATTATCTATTTCCCCGTGTTCAGCTCCAGAGCTGGACACAGGATGTGCAGGCGAAAGTGTCTTGCCTGCAGGGACTCACCGCTGTAAGCCAAGGGTAGAGACAAGACCCATCTCAATGGGCCTGGGGCTGGGGATACAAGAATCCTCCAGCAGCTTTGGTGCCCATAGTTTTCCTTCACGAAACACCCAGAGGTCTACTCAAAGGAAGCACCTTCCTCAAGGGCTGAAGCAAGGACTAGCCATGCCCCATCTTCCAGGTTCTGCTCCTCATCGGCAAGGTGACACAGTGCTACAGGGGACCAGAGAACTAGCTAGACATACTGGACCATCAGAAAGAGCCAGGTAGGAGCAGTGTTTCCAGCCTCTCCTGTGACAGCGGTGTGCTAGAGGAAATGAGAGCCCTGGGCTCCAGAAAGCCCCTGAATCTCAGCCAATGAAATGCAAGGAAACGGTTCTGCTGTGTCCCTGACAGACTCTGCCAGGAGAGGGCAGCAGGAACTCAGCCCACACTGGAGAGACACATGCAGAGAGCAGTGCCCTTGAGACGCCTCTTCAGAAGCAGGGTGAGGCATGAAGAGAGCAGTCAAGAAAGGCTCAGAGCTCCTGGGTAAGTCACCCCCCACAGGCAGGACTACCCCTGGACCTGCTTAACACTTGCCCCCAGTGAAATTCTTTCCCTGGCACATGTCAGTGTAGGCCCTGAAATCATAAAACTTGAAATGAAGATTGTCTGTTAAAACATACCAGGCCTTGAAGCATCAGTGTTGGGCAAGGTGCTTTGTCCCTGAGTAACAACCAAGAGACTGTGCTAGAACCAAATCCTTGGATGCTCCAGTCCCTTGTGTGAAATGATGCTCTGTGTATGTGTTTTAGGGATTGGCCCCAGGGCCGTGCCCATTCTCAGCAACTGTAATGCCACGGAGCTTTGTCCCCAGGACCTCCATTATGTCTTATGACCTCTAGACGACTCATGATACAAAACAACATAAACACAGGTAAGTAGGTGTTAAGCCACATTGCTAGAGATTACTGGCAGGAAAAGAGATGTATGTTGAGTTGCCAGTTTCCATCTCCAGCTGACACATTCTGGATGCAGCACGCCAGGACACACAAGGCTTACCCTTTGCTCGCTGATTCCTCAAATGGGTACCACATGCATTCGTAAGTACGCGGCTGGCCACAAGTGCCAGGGGAAGCTGAGGACCCCTGGGTTCCTCTCAGGGATGGGAGTCACGAGACAAAGGGCCAGCTACCTGCTTTCCAGCCCAGCAGAGAGGGGCAAGCTGGAGGTAGCAGAGTGAGGGTAAGTAGCCTGGCACCACTCCTCTGGCACTTGGAATGAGCAGCACACCTGGGTGACTCAGTTTTAAACTGTGGAGGCAGCCGGTGCCTCATGCAGGAGCCTCAGTGCTACCCATACACACTCTGGTGAGGGAACACGTGCACACAGACAACTCAATAGAGGGGTCACACAAACGCTACCCCACTCTTAGTGTGACAGAAACCACATGAAATGTTTTCAGAGAGTTTAGTAGGGAAGAGAATTTAATCTGTTAACCAGGAGGAAGAGACCTGAGGGAATGGAAGCCCATTCCCCACCCCCTTGGTGACGGGGATGGCGAAGGGCAAACAGCCCCTGACAAGGTAGGAGAGCAGAGGTAAACAGGTTGGGGTTGTCAGGAAACTTGAAAACATTCGTTTTGTTTAGGATATATTGGGTTGAATGCTGTTTGAAGGCCCAAACGATGAGAAACACATCTTCCTGAACGTAACAGTGAGACTTAACTCAAGGACAAGCCCAGGGTTGTTTCCTGGTCCTGAGTCCTACCAGCCTTGCCTGCACAGTGGTGTACAAGGCCTGACCTCCATAGCCTTGCCCGGATCTCCTATGAAAAAGTTGGGGAAATATCTCCCCACCCCAGTTGATTTTTTTTTGTTGTGAAGATGTTGTTGTTGGTTTGGGTTTGGTAATTGTTTTTTGTTTGTTTTTGTTTTGTTTTGAGAAAGTAGCTCATCTACTTTGCTACCCCGGTAAGTCTTGAACTTGTAATCCTCCTGCCTCATCCTTCGAAGTCCTGAGATTACAGTAGTGCGTCACTGTGCCCAGCTAACCCTTTCCCTTTAAGGGCCCAACCTCAGAGCTGCTAATCCCCTTGACTAGAATACAATCACATGGCTGTACGGATGCTGGGAAATGTAGTCTTTGCTCTGTGCAGTGAGTGCCTACTAAAATTCCGGGCCTGTAGGATGAGAGAAAGCACAAGATGCTGATTACCAGGGACCATTGAGCAGCTCAGGAGATATGTAGATCCCCAGGTGCTAGCTGCATGCTTTGTTGTCACTGAAAGCAACAGGGTCTGACCGACCCCTATCTAAGCAGAGAACTAACAGTGCTGCATTTGTTCCTTGAATTAAAATGCAGCAATCAAGAAAAGGAATGTGATGGTAACTGGAGAGATGTCCCCATGGTCAGGAGTAACTGTTGCTCTTCCGGAGGATCCAAGTTCAGTTTCTAGCACCTGTATCTGGCAGCTAATAACTGCCTGTAATTCTAGCTCCCAGAGACCTGACACCGTCTGGCCTCTGAGAGCACCCACACTCAGGTGCACATAGACACAGATATGTACAGACACACATAATTTAAAAACAATAAAAAGGAAGCTTTTTTTTTAAGAATGTGGCCATGCAAAAATTATATATATATATATATATATATATATATATATATATA
>NW_026596134.1:27631005-27632320 GCF_907164565.1 Psammomys obesus | reverse complement strand
AAAAAAAAAAAAAAAAAAAGAGGTTGGATAGGTTGGATATTTATTTATACTTGGGTATTGTGGTGGTTTGAGTGGGAATGTTCCCATAGGCTCATCTGTTTGAATACTTGATCCCCAGTTGGTGGAACTATTTAGGAAGGGTTATGAGGTGTGACCTTGTTGGAAGAGGTTTGTCACTGGGGGTGGGTTTTGAGGTTTCAAGAGCGTAATGCTATTCCGTTTGTGTTCTCTGCCTCCTGCTTGTGGTTTTGAGGTGAGAGCTCCCAGCTGTTCTGCCACCACACTCTGCCATCATGGACTCTAGCCTTCTGGAACCATGAGCCCAGTTAAATGCTTCTTTTATAAGTTGCCTTGACTGTGGCATCTTATCACAATGGAACAGGTGCCTAAGGTGTATGATATAAGAAAATGTTGGTGATACTTATTTTTAAAAGTTAGAAATAGAGAGAGACATGAATGAGGGGCCTCGACAATGGAAACATTCTTCAGAGCAAAATGGAGCCAGCAGGCAGGAAATGTTACCGTCTGCTCCCCGTGTTCCCCCTGGAGTCTTACCAGATGCAGGCACTACTTTTTAAACTGGAGAATAAATTTTTAGAAAGGGAGGCAGATTTGTAAGTACTCATTTAGAAAAATCCCCAATACATACCGAGCAAATTTGAAAAACCAGTGGCATTCAAGAAGGGTGTGTCTTTGTGTCTGTGTATAAACCCAGAATAGTGCCTGCAGCCTAGCGGGCACAAGTGTGCCGTCTGCTCTTACTTCCTGTCTATAACTGTGTGAGGCAGTGTAGAAGCACGCAGCAGAATGTTCACCACAAGGCAGAGGCACCCACAAGGAGGGACAGGGATTTGCTGGCAGAACATGGTAGGACATGTCAAGGGTGGTTCCCTCTTTGTTCTGTACATTTGTAATGTTTTAATTTGTACAGCGCGCACTGATTGGTTGATTGACAGAATGGTTTTTGGTGTTGGTGGTAGGTTTTTGTTTTGTTTTTGTTGTTGGTAGTAGTTTTTTGGTTTGGTTTGGTTTGGTTTGGTTTGGTTTTAAGATGGTCTCATGTAGCCCAGGCTTAATTCAGAATCACTAAGTAGCCAAGGGAGAGCTTGAACTTCTGATCCTCCAGTTTCTACTTCCAGAGTCCTAGGACTGCAGGCTCGTACCACATCAGGTTTATGCTAGGGATTGAACCCAGCGCTTTCTGGATGTTAGCAAGCACTCTATTGAGTGAGCTACATGCCCAGCTATTGTCTTATACTTTAATCAAACACACACACACACACACACACACACACACACACACACACACACACAC
>NW_026596134.1:27575286-27630995 GCF_907164565.1 Psammomys obesus | reverse complement strand
CACACACACACACACACACACACACACACACACACACACACACACACCTGGTGTATTGGCTGGTTTTATATGTCAACTTGACACAAGCCTGAGTCATCAGAGAGGAAGGAGCCTCAGTTGAGGAAATACCTGCATGAGATCCAGCTGTAAAGCATTTTCTCAGTGATCAATATGTGAGAATCCAGCCCATTGTGGGTGGTGCCATCCCTGGGCTGTTGGTCCTGGGTTCTATAAGAAAGCAGGCTGAGCAAGCCATGGGGAGCAAGCCAGTGAGCAGCATCCCTCCATGGCCTCTGCTTCAGCTCCTGCCTCCAGGATCCTGCCCTGCTTGAGCTCCCCTCCTGACTTCCTCCAGTGAGGGGCTATGATCTGGAAGTGTAAGCCACTGAATGAACCCTTTCCTTCCCAACTTGCTTTTGGTCATGGCGTTTCATTGCAGCAGTAGAAACCCTGACTAAGACACCTGGTACAGATACTTGAGACTCGATGCGTACAGCCCGGGGTCTTGTTTGCCTCTTGCCTGCCTTGGTAGCCGTGCACCCCCTAGACAGCTAGATGCCCACCATGTAACCCTGCGTCTCAGGAACTTCAAATGCTTTTCAGATTCTCTGTGTTCCTCTGGGGGTCCTCCATTACCCTGGCCCTGCACAGTAGGACTCAGCTGCCACACCTCCAGCACCCTGCCCTGTTGGAGCCAAGTAATGGCCAGCTCCTGCTGAGGGAAGACTGGGTACAACTTGAGAGAATTAGAATGAGGAGGGAAAGGGCCTAAACTGATGGGGCTGGCTTAGCCTTGAAGCCCCTGATTCCTTGGATGGAAAATGGGGAAGAGTGCAGTACCAGTTTCCAGTACCAGTACCAGTGAGGCGCTAGGAACAATGGTGTGAGGCCTCATTCTCCAAGCCTTACCAGATAGACATATGGACATGTCCAGTTTACCGTTCACCAAGCACAGCTTACGCACTCAGGTTGTCATGACACACCTGCTGAAGCACAGTCTTAAAGCAGAGTTGGCTGCAGGCATTGGGCCCGCTGCACTTTCCTTGTGAAGGGAACTTCAGGGCCCACTCGTTAGCTTAGATGAGGAACCTGCTGTCCGCCAGGGTCTTACTCAGAATGCCCTGGCACTGTCTTCCTCTCCTGCCTTATGGGTTGTGGAAAGCGAAGCTTGCATCTCCCTGAAGGAGAGCCTCCCACTGGCTGCTGTAAGTAAGCCCTGTCCACCCAGTCTCAGAGCCCAGTCTCAGAGCCCTCAGAAACTGTGAAGGGAGGTGGCCATGACTACCAACTGAGAAGGCCTAGATAACTCAGTTGCAACTGAAGCTGGGTGCCGCTTTTAATCCCAGCACTCAGAGAGGCAGATCACTGTGAGTTCGAGACCTGGTCTGCAGAGTGAGTCCAGGACAGCCAGGGCTACACAGAGAAACCCTATCTTGAAGGAGAAACAAAGAAACAAGAGTGAACACATGCACATCCTACTGGAGTTTATTTGCATGACCTCCAGTGAGGACCCTGGTCAGAGCAAGATGACTCTCCCACTTGGTGCGCTCTCTCTCTCTCTCTCTCTCTCTCTCTCTCTCTCTCTCATACACATACAAAAGTCTCTGTGGCCCTTTTCTAGTCTAAGCCACATCTTTCCCAACTCCTGTTTGTTTGTGCTGCTATTGTCGCTGGTTTTGTTCTTTCTGTTTTGAGACCATCGTATGCTGTTGGATAGGATGCTTCCTCTCCAGCCAACCCTCTGATTTCTGCCCAATGACATCCCCTTCCCTGGAAGCCATGCCGCTGTCAAGACTCACTGGATTTCTCCCAAGTGATCCTTTCTCATTCCAGGAACAGCCCTGTCCTTGTCTCCTGTCTATATGAAGCACAGAATATGTCTCACACATAACTAGGGCTCTCAAGTGGGGTTCATAATTGTGGTTGTTTGAGTTCTGATCATCTGACTCCTAAGGCCCCAACTGATGATGGTCCACAGTCTTCTCATTAGTGTTTTTCTTCATCCTGCAAGGGAGGGCAGTTCAACGTGGTAACTGTTGTTGGTAATTAATTGTTGATATTGTCACAGTAAACATGGGTCTTACGCTGAGGCTCACTTGACGTGTGTGTTCATCACGGCAATTAAGCTGATCTGTAGCTTCCCCTCCACGACTGAGTGGAACAGGAGTTTTTTTATGGCTATAGGGAATGGCTCTGGATGCAATTAGAATGCTCTCAAGAGTAGGGAGGGAAAGAAGGTGAAAGTTGAGGGGAAGCATGTGCTTCGAGGGCCCCTAGTCCCCTCCCTTGCCTCAGGTCAAGGAGCCCAGACCCCTGGAAAGAGGATGCTGCTGAATCTAGAGACTGCGGCATGCTGAGGGGTGGGCGGTAGCTGAGGCAATTTCTCGGGTGTGCGATTGGCCCTAACCTCTCACCCCACCTAGCATCCAAACCCCTGCCTTGTCCCGGTGATAGACAAAGTTCTGGTCCTTTTCACCTTGACCTCGGCTGTGTGGCTTGAGTTAGCCAATGATTCATCTTCCAAACAAAGTGAAGATCAGCCCACCAAAGATCACTCTGGGGGACCAATGAGGGTTTTGGGTTTTTTTTATGCTTACTTATAGAACAATGACAGAGTAGTTATAGGAAGGAATGGGGATGACCCTAAAGCAATCATTCAGGAAGGTCAGTGTGGATGATGGCTTTCCCGTAGCTGCATAAATGGAATGCTCTTCTATTAAGCCTTCCTCAGCCGGTATACCCCAGCACCTCCCAGACCCCTGGCCACATGAAATTTGGGGGAAATTTTGCATGTAAATGGCTGGGAGGAGAACCTCATGTGAGGGTCCAACCCTCTTTCAATGAAGGAACATCAGCAGTCCTCAAGGCTCTGCCAGCACAAACTCTTGCAAGCGGGCATCTCTGGCCTGATGAAGGTGGCAGCTGTTTTGCTTAGAGGATCACACAGTACCACACACAGACAGATTGGAAGTAACTGTGTCTGAGGCTGCGTAGGCATCGCTGTATAGGTAAGTACCTCTGGCAGCTGAGGCTCCAGCTAATCACAAACCTGTGAGGACCAGAGTCACTGCAGCTGCCACAGCGTGAGGCAGCAGAGCCGCCAGCTGAGCCTAAACTGGGAGAGTCATCCAGTTAGCCAGAAGACCACCAGAATGACAGTAGAACTCCGTGTCATCCTGTAGGATGATCTGCTATGTGTCATGTCAGCACATCGTTCTGTCTTAGCTTCCCTGTCGACCCCACAGCTCAGAGTGACCAAGAGGACTCTCCCGGCTTCTGGGAAAGATTTCTCCTCCCAGTTGGTAGGTAAATGCCTGCAGACCCACTGCATTCTTCCAAGTTTCCCCTTTTTAGGGAAAGTTTTATTTGAAAGGAGGTCTTGTCAGGCATGGTTAGCAGCTTGGGAGGCTTGTGGCACTTGGGAGGCACGGCTGTGACCATCAAGACTGAGGTCAGACTGGGCTGCATTGCTGGACTCTGTCAAAATAAAAAGAAAAAGAAAAAGAAAGAAAGAAAGAAAGAAAGAAAGAAAGAAAGAAAGAAAGAAAGAAAGAAAGAGAAAGACAAAGAGAAAGAAAGAAAGAAAGAAAGAAAGAAAGAAAGAAAGAAAGAAAGAAAGAAAGAAAGAAAGAAAGAAAGAAAGAAAGAAAGACAAAAGGAAGGAAGGAAAGCTTATCACCCAAAGTCAACCTGTCAGCCCCACCTGCCCCAACCCGGGTAACTTCCTGGAATCTTGGGAGTTGTAGTTCTTGGAAAATAACAAAGCCACATGGGAAAATATGTTGGCCTAGTGGTTTTGTCCTTTAAAAGGTCCCTACAACACACATCTGTGGCCACTCGTTGGGAATTCCATCCTGGTCAGTATTTAATTAAAACTTGCTTCAAATCTGGCACAGAACTGAGGAAACTGGTTTTTCTCTTGCAAATCTCAGGGAGAAGATTCCAATGGAAGGAAGGAAGGGAGAGAGGGAAGGAGGGAGGGAGGAATTGCAGAGGGGAGGAACTGCTGTGGATCTTCAGGATGCTGTACTTGGTTGTACCCACTTTGCCAATCCAGGGTGCCAACATCAGACCTAAATCTGAATGTCAGACAAGAGGGACCATGGTGTGAATATCCAATTAGGACTCTAACAGGACCTTGGTCTCAGTTGTCATTGCTACCACACGACAAGTGAACAGCCAGAAGAGACCTGTGTCTTCACCTGGCCTGGGGGATACACAGGAGGCACTGGGGTTCTTGCCTTTTTAAGGTCACACTCACCTATTTTGCGGTTGTTTCTTTGGTGTGGTTGTCCGGTCTAGGCTCCCACATTGAGGGACTATTGGTTGTTAGTGGTAGACTGGCTTGTTAATCAAAGAGTTCTGATACCATTGATTATGTCTCGTGATACTTAGAATGCCCTGGTTTATAACCTAACATGTACAATGTTAAGTTAAAAACATGACTTTATTTTCTTTCACATATTGAAAACTTTATTCAACTCAATCACTAACGGGAAACAAAATATTGACAGGTTCAAAAAGCATCTGAGGCATTCAGGCTTGTGTAGCCCTGATTGTAAACTGACAGTAGACACACACGTTAGAGACAGATCTTAATGTCCCACACAGCAATGAAATGAAACCTTCAAGACTGTCTCTTCTGCTGGACAGGGGCTGTTTCTACATATATTGGCAAGCTAATATAATCTCACAGCCTGAGCCGTGGGTTAATAATAATTAATGAGTCAAACAATAATACATTTCCCCAGAAAATCAATTATTCTCAGGCAAGAAGTTAAATATTTTGGCACCATATTGAAAAGGATATAAAGTGTCCTGCTAACCTTCTTTACAGCTTTAGGGTAGGGTTTTGGTTTCTTGTTGTTTTCGAATGCTTGTAAGCTAAAGCTTCCACTCATAGCAGCTGGTCCAGGCTGCAGCCTCAGAACTTGGACACAGGAAGAAACGGGCAAGAGTGGAGGTGGGATGCTGGTGAAGAAGGGCTAGACTTCCCAGGGGTCAGCAAATCCTGCTGAGCATCCGCCAAGGTCAGTTCCTGGCAGATCAGACAAGCTGCCTGCCTGCTTTCTGCCTGATTTTTTGCTTTGTCTTGTTTTGTTTTAGTTTTGGGCCTATACTTGTCCAAAGATGAGGCCCAGTGTGATATGCCTTCTGTCTGAACACGTAGACTGCAACATTCCTCTCGAGGCCCTTTCTTTCTGCCACCCACCTCTGGCACAACATCATTGCCATCTTGGGCAGATTGCTTTTCTGCCACGCTGCAGCACTCGGTAAATGCCTGCTGGACAGACGTGACCAGCTGCTTCTCCGGGCTTCAGTGGCGGCAGGCACAGTAGGCCTCCCTCAAGCGTGCGCTGTGGGTCTTCCTGATGTATAGTTTCAGTTACGGACTGCCAACCGTGTCCTGGAAACACTAAGTGGAAAATGCCAGAAATGAGCAATTTGTGAGCTTCATCTTATGAGCCGTTCTGTGTAGCCAGAGGAAGTTTCACGCTGTACCTCCCAGGGCGCCCTTAGCCAGCAAGCTCACACTGTGAGGTTACCCACTTTTCAACCAATTAGTAGCTATCTCAACACGTCGCCCAAGGAGCATGACGATGCAGACGTTCTTGTGTTCCAGTGACCCTTATTCCACTTAACCATGGCCTTCAGCCGGGCAAGGTAACCCACACTCACAATCAAAGCATAAGCTGAGGCGGTTTGGGGTCCATGTGGGCTGCAGAAGGAGCAGCTTTCTCAAATTAGATTAAAACTAAATAAAGCCCCTCCCCCCCGAAAAAGAAAATAAAGCGGCGCTCAAGAGTGCTGATACCAGCAATGGCAGCACCTCTATCCATTTGCTCTGTGGTTGGTCTATCTTAGGAGCTACGGTGGTTTATCCATAAATACATTAAAGTTGGTCATTGGTGTGCCTGTATAAGCAAAATGTATTACATACATACATACATACATACATACATACATACATACATACATACATACATACATACGTACACACATGCATACAGATGGTTTGGTACTTGAGGAAGCTTCAAGGATCCCAAACCATCCGCTGGGCTCTTGCAGCTGGTGGATATAAGTGTTCAAGCACAGACCAAGCCAGTGGATAAGGGCTATGGTGGATTGAGAGCCTGCGCTCTCCCCAGTACACCCTTTGACCTCCCTTGGCCATTTTCCCACACAAATTCCATCTTCTTTCTGTCCGTCTGCACTGACTGCCCTTCATCCACCCTTGGGGCGCTCTCCTGCCACCTCCAACAGTGAACCTGCTTCTTTCCATGACCTCCCTCTGTCCCCCCCCCCCCCCCCCCCCGTCCCCAGCAGCTTTTCTCTGCAGCTCACGCTGCACCCTGTCACGGGGCTCACGGTAACCAGTGATCTTGAGTTCAGTGCTGGCTGCTTCTGCAGTCGGCTGCACACTCTCTCATCTGCTGCTGGCATCACACCAGGGCCAGTCCTCCCTGTGGTACCCTCACATCGCCCCTCCTTCGCTCCCCACTGCAGGTGTCAGGCCTCCGAGGTGCTGAGCGGGGAGACATATGGTGCTTGTCCTCTCCCAACAGCGGGGAGTCCACAGCGAACAGCTGACCTTAGCCGGAGTGTGACCTTCCCACTTAATCAGCTGCTCCTGGGCTCTGCGTGGGAACGGGGAGGGCAAATTTGATGCTTTTGCAGAAGCCAGGCGTCTGAATCAAAAGAAGCCAGCAGTCCTATCTTAGTTACTTTTCTATTGCTGTGAAGAGACGCCATGACCAAGACAACTTATAAAAGGAAGCATTAAATTGGGGGCTTGCTTGCAGTTTCAGAGGGTGGCTCTATGATCATCACGGAGCCGGAGCATGGTGGCAGGCAGGCAGGCGTGACGGGCAGGCATGGCACTGGAGTAATAGCTCAGGAGCAGCAGTCAAGGTTTTCTAACTAGTGCACAAAGGTCTAGATGCACGCAGTTCATGCATCAGATGTGAGAACATCACCCCACAGAGTCTGTTAGACATCCAGGAGTGAGGGTGCTCCCTCTACCTCCTGGATTAGGACATGCGTTAGAGAGTGGCCCAGCTGTGCATGGGCACTCATGCGAAGGTAGAATCCACACAGGGCTCTCCCGTGATCGAGCATTCAGTGTACCGGTTCTTCCCAGTGTCTGATCCTGCAACACCAAGGAGGAGACACGCCGGCCGGTCAGGGCAGAACGCTTGAGGTGGGTGGCGTACTTGAGGGTTTGCTGATTGTTTTACGGTCAGAAACCACAGATGCTGCAATACTGCCTCGTTTTCTACACGCAGAGAAAGAGCAAGAGGCTGGGGTGGTTCAGCGAGTCAGAGCATTTGCTGCATGCACACGGGGCCCAACTTCAGGTCTGTAGCAGCCATGTAAGAGCCACGTGTGTGCTTGCACCTCTAACTCCAGCATTGGGGTGGGTAGAGAAAGAGGGAGAGGGAGAGGAACAGAGAAGAAGTGCAGTGTAGGAATTCATGCCTCAGTTTTGAAATAAACACTTTTTTATTTTAAATACTTTTTTCTTTCATTCTCTCATACATTGCATCCTAACCACAATTTCCCCTCTCTTCACTCTCCCAGTCCCCACCACCACTTCTTCTCTCCCTCAGATTCACTCCTCCTTCTTTTCCCTTCAGAAAATGAGCAGACCTCCCAGGGATATCAGCAGAACATGACATAACAATTTACAGCAAGACTAGGCACAAACCCTTGTATCAAGGCTAGATGAGGCAATCCAGGAAGAGGAAAAGGATCCCAAGAGCAGGTAAAAGAGTCAGAGACAGCCCCTGCTCTCCCTGTTAGGAGTCCCACAAGGGCACCCAGCTATACAACCATAAGGTATATGCAGAGGACCTAGTTGAGACCCATGCATTGTCCATGATTGTTTTTTTTGCATTTCTATATTCAGGAATCTTCCTTTCTGGACTTCCTAATTCATCTCCTCTTCGGCATCTCTCCTGTTTGGGGAGAGATGCTAAGGGCACTGTACTCCTCTGCACACAGGATAAATATCCAAAAAGCATACTTGATAAATATCCAAGCGTGAACATTAAAATCCAAACAAACCTGAGCCTCTTTGTGTTAGGTCTCAGACCCAGGACAAATGGCTGGCTAAGGTCCTGATTAATTATACCAAAGTGGACCTGGCTGCTGGGTTCTCCCAGCATCACTCAGTCCCTACCTGTTACGGGTGTGTCCTGCCCTCTACCCTGAACTCTCTCTGGCCCAGAGGCTGGGCTACCCCTCCGTTGTGGCTCTTCCCTATATGACTCAGCCATTTTAGCTACACGGGTCCTTTTTACCTTTTGCTGTTTATCCTCCTGGCCTCCTGGCCTCCTGACATCCTGGCCTCCTGGCTCCCCTTACTCTCCCCATCTCTCCTCAATTCACTCTGGACTCTCCCAGAAGTCTCTGCCTCTATCTATGCTCTCTCTCTCTTATCTACCATAAGCTTCTTCCTCAGCCATACCTAGGAGCGGTCATGTCCTCCTTTTTTATTTCTTTTTCTAATCATTTTGTAAAGAGTGTTTAATTTTTGTCAGAGAAGAAGTAAGTATAATAGAATGAACCCATCAGTAGGAGCCGTTCAGATTCTTGGGAGGAGTTTCCACAGGAGTGCTCCTTGAGTGACAAGATGCTGTGTACCTGAGGACAGGCCACGCCCTGTCCAGGAAGCCTTCAGAGCTAGAGAGCAGTACATGAATCCCAGGGGATACATTTCCCTCTTATCTGCTCTAGCCCTACAGGCATCACCTGCTCCAGCATCCCCGTCCCTCAGTGTTTCTGAACCTGGGGTCCAACGCGCTCCCCTGAGGCCCTCTGCAGCAGAGATCCCCAATGCCTGCTCTGTCTTCCTCCTCCTCCTTTTCGGGAAACTTTTTTTTTTCCTCTCCTGGAAACCACTTTCCTGCACAGTTAAGTGATTATATTTCTGCTTCCTGCTCATATGCCACTCATGCTCTGGGATTCTGGGACCCAGACACCACAAACCACATTTTTGCATGTTGCAGGTGGCAAAGATGCCCTGGCCAGGGAGCTCTGCAGAGATGCACACAAGAGAAGGGAAGGCAGGGCCAGGGGATGGGTGATACATGGTTTGCTCTTCGTCCCTGGTTCCTGGCTCATCCCACCCTCCCCCAGGCAAGCCAGAAACCCTCCGAGTTCTCTGCCCCAGGCAAACTGCAGAAATTCTGCCCCTCCCTGACTTTCAGTCTCTGAGCCATAAATAAATTCTGACCCACCTTGGTTGATGGGCTGCCAGAAGACCATCTCTGGGGAGGCAGTGGGGGAGGATGCTGGTTTTCAGGCACAAGAAAAACTGTACAGAGGGGTCAAGCGAAATGCCCAAGTGAATCAGCTTCCCCTCCTGGCAGGTCAGCTGGCATGCCCATGGGTCAGGTCTTCATAGAAACCCCAGAGGACAGGGCTTAGAGAACTTTGGGGGCAGCAAAACAGTTGATGCCCTTGGAGGAGGATATTCCCAGAGGCAGCGTAGATGCTCCACCCCTCCCCTGTTTCCATGCCTCTCTCTGCACGCCTCGTCTCCTGAATTTTTGATACTATCCTTTCTAATAAGCCTCTGTGTCCCCTTGAGCTCCATGAGCCACTTAAGCAAGTGAGTGAAAGCCGAGGAGATGGGTTGGGGGACTCAAAGGTGTAGGTGTTTGCGTCGGAATCGTGGATACCACAACCTGGGGCTCCAGGCTGGCCTTGAAAGTTGGGCGAGGGCTGAACCCTTATCGTTTGGGATCAGGGGCTCTCTCCAGGTGCATAGTGTCAGGACCCGGTTAGCAAAGACCAAGCTGGTGCCAATGTTTTGTAACTGATTACTGCTGGCCAGAGATGGCCTCATACCTTTCGGGGTATGAGCTTCCGTGTTGGTGGTGTGAGGGCAAAGCAGGCGCTTAGCTCTTCTCCTGTGCTTTTTCCATGCATGTGAGTGTTGTTGAGACAATGTAGCCCAGGCTGCCTTCAGGCTCGTTATGTTGCCAAGGATGACCTTGAACTCCCCACCCTCCTGCCTCTACCTCCTGAGTGCTGCGATTACAGACAGGCACTGCTGTGGCCACTGCGCGCAATGCTGGGGATTCAGGCTCGGGGGCCTAGAGCACGCTCAATGAGCATCCTACCACGTGAGCTACAGCCTTCACTTGCCTCTTGAGCTTGTTTCTTTCTACAGCTTTGCTGGGTTAGAATCTACAGAAACTATCTTTTACGCGTACCATTTCGTAATGGGGTGTGCGCATGGGGCTGAGCAATCACCGAGAGGGCCTGGCTAAATAAGCCTGACCAACTCCATGACAGGCTTCATTTCCTTGCTAGACAGGACAGGCCTAAGAGTTGCAGGAAAGAACACAGAAAAAGGGCAGCCAATCAGAAACAGCCAAGACATCTGGTTGCTTAACTATGGTTTGAAAAGTACCTAAGTCCTGACCAGAGTCACATAGCCTCCGTGGGCGCCAGACAATCCCAATCGAGGTTACATAGTCACAGTAGGAAAAGAGACCTACAACTGCCCTTGGAGCCGATGCCACATTGTGTAGATGGTAGCCACAGCATGCTGGACATCTGCAGAATAAATGGCCTTCATTGCTTGCATACTACTTGAGTCTGGGGTCGTTCTTTCAGCATATTCTTGACCCTAAAGCTATGACTAAAGTCCTACCTAACAGCATTTCCATCACTGTCATGAAGCCTACTAATGTCCATTAGTAGCTGGTCACCATTCCACGACCCCACCCTAGCAACCACCAAGCCACCTGCCTCTTCCGGATGCCATGTTAAAATGGCAGCATACAATCTGAGTGTCCTTGTGTCTGACTCTTTTCACTTAGCAGCAGATACCTGAGGCTCTTCTGTGCATAGGCACACTTTGTCATCTTTTCCCCTTCGTTGCTATGAAGTACTCCATTGTGTGGACAGACCACATCTGGTTAATCTACTGCTACAATGCCTGGGGCAGGACCTGGGATTCAGTGAGCAGCCTTCCCACTGAACCAACTTTCTTAGCATCTGTCTTAGGGACAATAGCTGGAGCATCCTCCTTCAAAGTCTGACCCTCCCTTATGCCTCCAAGTGTGAACTATTACAGCCTTTCCCCCTTCATATCCGTCACCCTGGGGTTCACCTCTGTTTCAGACAGCTGTTCATTCTGGTTGGCAAGAGTTCTCCCCCTACCTTTCCAGTTACTTGATCGAGGAATCCGTATTAGAAATCAATGAATCTGTAATTAGAAAGTCATCAGGCTGGTTTCTGTCTGTGTAACTGATGTGGTTTTCTGTTGCTTGCTAGTTCTGGTTCTGACATGCAGACAAACTTTCTCCAACTCTGCCTCCTTGGAACTGGCTGGCCCAGAGGAAGAATGCCAATGGTGCCTTCTCTGTTGGTGAAGGTGGTGGCCACGGGGAGCTGCCAGTGTCCTGGCACCAACTGCCTGGAAAAGCAGCCCTAGGTGATAGCTGGCAGGGAGAGCAGAGGTGGGACCTCACACACAGATTCTTCAGAGCCTGGAGGCGTGCTTCCCTTGGAGACCCCTGGCACTGCCCTACCCTGCCTTTCCTGGCCTGGTCTTGTGAACGTGTCTCCATCTTTCTAATAAACGTCCCTCATTCCTCTCACACAGACTTAGCTGGATGGATAGTAACATGCTGAGAAGTGGGTATGCCTTGAATCCCCCCAATCCTCAGCTCACTGCTGTCTGCGCTGCTTTCTCTGGTTTGTGTCTGAATGACAGAACGACCTAGAATCCAGGACTGACTGGAATGGCAGCCACAGGGCATACCTGGAGTGTCACAAGGCAGAGGTATGTGTAATCTCTTCCAGGCCAGTGCCTGGTACAGAGCTGTGGCTGCCATGAGCAGCCTGTCTTGGTAGCTACTACAGGAATCAAATTATAGGCCAGGATTTAGACCTGGCCCTTTTCCATCTTTACTCACGGACACAGTGGTGCTCAGCTCAGCAGGGAAAGCCAGAGCAGCTGAAAGCCCTGCCCAGATGGCTTTCTCCAGGGGTTGGGGTTAGGGTTGGGGGTGTTTTGATGGCTCCATGCAAACGGCAAGATAAATGCTGATCGTGGCTGTGACTGCTAGAATGGACGTCACTACCTCTTCCACCCAGTGACCTGCAGGTTTTACAGAGATGTAAATTGTACAGTCCCACAGTATGTGGTAGCACTTCCTCTTCTGTGTTGTCAGCACTTCTTCTCGGCCACCAGAACCCAGAACTGAGTTATCTTTCACCCCCGGAATACACAGCCCAGCACACGCTGACTCTGGTCCCTGAGACCAGAGATGCCCTTTAGTGAATGGCCACCACCTGGGGGCCAGCGAGCGGCACACTTCCTGTGCATTATAATCTTCACAGCACTGAGAAGCAGGTAACCTTTTCAAAACAAATCTTTCACATTTATCCCGTTTTAGATTTGAAGAGAAAATACAAAGATGGTATGGAGTGTTCGAACACATCCCACAATCAGTTTGCCCTTCTCAGGGACATCTCATGCTAGGTCGTGGCTCGTCACAACTGGCCACTCAATGTCGACGTTATCAAAAGCTCATCCTTTCTCCATATTCCCTTTGAAAGGGTTTGTCCTTCCTTTCTGTTCCAGGAGCCCGCCCAGGGCTCCTCTTGGCTCTGACAGTCGCTTAGACTTCAACAGTTTTTGATAATGAGTTCCTCAGATTTTTGTTTGGTTTGTTTTTGTTTTCAAGACAGCGTGTCTCTCTGTAACCCTGGCTGTCCTGGAACTCACTGTGTAGACCAGGCTGACCTGGAGCTCACTGCCTCTGCCTCCTGAGTGCTGGGATTAAAGGCATATCCCATCACTCCTGGCAAACTCCTCAGTTTTGAGGTGTACCAGTCAGGACGGTTCTGTAAAATGGTCTTTAGCTGGAATTTGACTGCTGTTCCTCTTGTTAGCAGACTGGTTGATGTGTCTGAGACCGGAAGACCTCAGAGGCCAAACACCTTTTTATTGCATTTAGCCAAGAGTGTGCACTAGGAATATGATCGGTCACTGTGGACACCAACCTGAGAGTATGGATGAGGAAGCGCATTTCAGGAATCCATACTGAGTTCTTCCTCCCCACTGCCCCTTCCTTCTGCCCTCCTAAAGAAAGTCACTGTGCACTGTGTACCTTTAAGGAGCAGTCAGTAATGATCCACCTCCCTGAGGGGAGAGAATCTATCATTTACCTATCTATATCTATCTATCTATCTATCTATCTATCTATCTATCTATCTATCTATCTATCTATATCTATCTATCTATCTATCTATCTCTATCTATCTCTCTATCTATCTATCTATCTCTATCTATCTATCTCTATCTATCTATCTATCTATCTATCTCTATCTATCTATCTCTATCTATCTATCTCTATCTATCTATCTATCTATCTATCTCTATCTATCTCTATCTATCTATCTATCTATCTATCTCTATCTATCTATCTCTATCTATCTATATCTATCTATCTATCTATCTATCTATCTATCTATCTATCTATCTACCTACCTACAAATTTAGGTGTTTGGTTTTCTTTTTTTTAACAGTATCTCACTGTATACACGAGGCTGACCTTGAACTCAAAATCCTCCTGCTTTTACTTTTCCGGTGCTAGGACTTACAGGCATGAGTCGCCATACCTAGCAAATAGTTTAGAATTCTTACGTGCCTTTTAATTAACTAATGGATTAGTTTGTTTGCTTGCTAGCTTATTTATTGTGTCTGGTGTGCTTTGCGTTTCCACACGTACTATTAGCATGCATGTGGAAGTCAGAAGACAATTTATAGATGTTGATCTCTCTTTCCACTTATATGGGATCCTGGGATTGAACTCAGATCACCAGGCTTGGTAGCAAGAGCCATCTGCCTGTCCCTAATTTGAAATTCTTCTCCTTCTCCTCCTTCTTCTTTCTCTTTTTTTTTTTTTTAATGTATTTCATATGTATGGGTATTTTTCCACATAGGCATGTGGGCATACATACCTAGTAATCTTAGATATACCCAAAAGAGGACATCGGATTCCTTGGAACTAGAGTTACAAATGGCTGTAAAACCCCATGCAGGTGCTAGGATTTTAACCTGTGTCCTTCCTAAGAGCAGCCAGCACCCTTAACTGCCCCTTAATTTGAAATTTTTGTACAGAGAAGATTTATTTCTCTTTATTGATTCCATTTGTTGATTCCAACAATCATTTCTGTACATCAATACGGGTTCACGGACGTATAATCTGTACCTCAGGTCACACGCTAACATCCCTTCATTCTGTCCCGGGAGGTTCCGAAACTGGCGCTTGGCTTTTTCTCTTTCCCCCTCTCTCTCCTGTCCCCACCTTCATAACGGGCTAGGCGTTTTCTCTAGAGTGCTGCTTTATTTCCTGGCATTCTAAGAGGTTCCACAGCCTCTGTATTTCCTGCCTCAGCTCTAGAACCAGCAGTACTTGTCAGGGCCCGTGTAGCTCAAGAAGTACGCTCACATATGTAGTATGCTTTCTATATCCTACTTAGAAGGAACCAGAACCTTGGAAATATTAAGTTTGCCCAAAGTCCTATAGCTGTCATGCTTCGCTTGGCTCATTTGGTTAACAAACAATCTGTCTGCCTCTTTCCTCCGTTATGCATCTCACACTAACCACGGTGTGTTCATGTTGCAGGAAGAGAGAAGAGGCCACACCCACCGAGCCAACTTTTTGTGAGCTATTAGACAGCATAGCTTTGAGTTGTGCTTCATATTATTTTTGGATAACGAAAAGTCTGTGTGCATGCCTGGGATCTCCTGGGGCCTAATCATGTGCAGTGAGCTGCTAAATCAAATGGGCATTTGCCCAGCCTCCCATGTATTCAGGCCCAAGTATGACAGCAACTGTGTAAGAACTGAGCTGGGAGTGTCCTCTGAGAGTCTCTGCCAGGATCCCTGTAACCCTGGGGCAGAGAAATAGGTCAGCCATGCCAACAGCACCTATATCTGCCAGCTGGTACCGCTCTGCCACATGGATAGACATGTGGCCGATGGGAGGAACAGGAAATTGTCAGAACTTTCTGGAAACTGTCAGAACTTAGCCTGTGATGGAAACAGGAGAGCTGAGCTGTGAGAGACAGAGTCAGCCAGAAGCTGTGGGTCTCTGTTCCCCCTTCTGACTTGATGAGTGTCCAAGGTGGTTGGCCCAACAGGGACAGTGAGAGCTATGATTGGCTGAGTTGGGGTCCTTGAGCAAGGCCTCGTCTTCAGTCATTTGCCTTTCCTCCTGCAGCCGGCCAGTCCTTCTCTTGTGGACCCTTCCTTTGCATTTGAAGCTTCCAGGAGGAGAGCGCCAAGAGAAAACTGTCGTGGCTTATGACACCAGGAGACTTGGAGTGATTCCCCTTGTGCCCACACTATCCCCACACCACTCAGCAGGAAGTCCTGTGGGTTTGGGGGGCCACAAATGGGGGCCTGCAGGGCTTTAAAGGTTCCAGGCCAAGCAGCTCTTGGGATTCCAGAGTCCTGTGTTAATTGCAATCTATCACATGGGAGGACCAACAGACCTAGGAAAGGGGCCTTGAGCAGGTGGTACAAAAGACTGTCGCAGCCCTTCTTGGTCTTGTAACAAGAGCGTGGCCCCACGGAGCACCCCAGCACCCCAGCACAGCACTGATGAGGCGGCCTCATCAGTCATGAGGGCGACAGATTAGTTCTCAAGTGACGCCTTGGCAAGAAGAGGACTTCTGGGAAGCATCCCCCACAGGTGCCCTCTCCGGAGGATTTGGCTCAAGTGCTCACCTCCCTTCTCATGTGGCAGCGGCTGAGCTCCAAAAGGGTCCAGGAGGCCGCAGCTGTGAGAGCTCTCGGGGGAGGGGCGGCCTGCTTGGCAGCCTCCGACTGACTCTCTTCCCCGGGCCCTGTCTGCTTATCTCATCTTTCTTCTTTCTTTTGGAATGCATCTGCCTCTGCAGCTGGCTGCTCCTCTGTTGCCCGACACCCCAGCAGCCACACCGGCACCCAGCACCCCAGCACTGGCGTGGCTCCTGCAGACCTGAGGTGTGCCGTGGGCCCTAGCACCGAGCAAGACACACCCTTGGCTCTCTCTGGGGTCTCTCGCTCCTCTGGGGGGACTGAGCAGAGCTTGCCTTCTTTCATGCATCCTCCTTCCACAAGCATTTCTTGAAGAGCCTGCCGCATGCCAGGTACCATGCTAGGCACTGGGCTAGGCACCAATACGTGCATAGGAACGAAGCCTGGGTAAAAGTAAGTGGCTCCAAGGGGTGCTTGGAATGGGCTCCATCCCTTCCTCAGCCCCAGCTCCAGACCCCCAATCTCTCTTCCAGAGGCGTTTTTTCCAGGGACCGTCCTTACAGGTCTGGTAATCAGGCAATGACAGGAGGGAGTAGACTGTGGCTCCTGGTATAGTGCCAGCTGCTGCCTGCCCTTTGGCATCAGAATGTTCAGATGTGGCTGTAGTGTGGGCCCTGGGGGACCAGTGCAGGGCTTCTCAGTCATGGGAAGGCCCACACTTGAACAGTCACACCAGAACTGAGGAATGAACAAGCACCTGGAAACACAGAGAAGCTTTCCCCAAACCTTCTATTGCCTGCCCAAAACCTCTGATCTAAACTCCCTTTGTCAATTTTAAGGACCCTTCCCCATGCCCCACCCCACAGGAACCAACTGATTCTTGTTTTGTTTTGTTTTTCAAGACAAGCTTTCTCTGTGTAGCTCTGGCTGGCCTTGACTCACTTTTTAGACCAGGCTGGCCTTGAACTCACAGAGATCCACCTGCTTCTGCCTCCCAGAGTGTTGGGATTACACGCATGCGCCACCACACTCAGCTGAACCAATCGATTCTCAGATGATAAATTATTAGTGTGTGGCTGTTTGGTGCTGAGAGCATTGGTACTTGCTCTTCACTGTACAGAGCAGGTAGGAAGCCAGAGCTCTGGGAGTTAATGGGCTCAAGCCTTTGGACAGCCCTTAGGAGCTACAGAGTGTTCTAGTGAGGCA
Organism: Psammomys obesus; assembly: GCF_907164565.1. Taxonomy (NCBI): domain Eukaryota; kingdom Metazoa; phylum Chordata; class Mammalia; order Rodentia; family Muridae; genus Psammomys; species Psammomys obesus. The sequence continues at coordinate 27,614,014 of NW_026596134.1, read as the reverse complement.
CTTTGCCACAAATGACACATTTCTCTACAAGACCAATTGCCCAACTGAAGAGAACCTTAGTGTCCAATGCATCAATAAGCTTGTGTTTTCTCTTCTCGTTCTAAGTGCTCACTTCTGCACTTAGTTTTGTATTGTGACTTGTGGGGTTTTTTTTGTCTTTGTTGGTTTTTTGTTTGTTTGTTTTGTTTTGTTTTTGTTTTTGTTTTTTCAGAAAGTTTCCAAAGAGCTCCAGGATGCTATGAAAGCTAGACCTGCCTGGACAGTTATTCAGTAAGAGTATATTGGGTAAGTACAGAAATAAGTCAACGACTCTGTTAAAAACAATTAGAATGACATGAGGACCTTGGAAGAAAGAGTTCGTATGTCAGTCCATCTCTCCAGGGCTGCCCTGGCGCTCATCAACCTGCTGAGTCAGCTCAGCTGCAAGAATCACCTACCCTGGTGGCCTTGGCTTCGAGCTTTGGAAACTTCGGGAGTCTGTCCAGAGGTAGTGTACTCAAGGATTGGCTCGCTTAGGAGCCAGAACCTGGTCTCTTCATGCTCCCTGGCTGGTACTGCTAGCTTGCTTTCACACTGCTAATGGCATGAGGTGGCTGAGCAGAGCCAGCAGGCTTGGAGCTGGCTCCTGTTTCCCAGCCTCCTCTGCTTCAAGGAAGGACAGCAGGGAGGCCAGTCTAGGCAGCATCTGCTCTCTCCTGGCTCGAAAATGGGTGATTGATAGGTTTCTTCTCCTACTGTTTTTTTTTTTTTAATTTATTTTTAAGGTAGTATTTTGTTTTGTTTTTTTTTCTTTTTTTTAAAGATTTATTTATTTTATGTATATGAGTGTTCTATCTGCATTTACACCTGCCAGAAGAGGAAATCAGTTCACATTATAGATGGTTGTGAGCCACCATGTGGTTGCTGGGAATTGAACTCATGACCTTTGGAAGAGCAGACAGTGCTCTTAACCACTGAGCCATCTCTCTAGCCCTTGTTTTTTTTTTTCCTTTAGAGCAGTTTTAGTTCACAGAAAAGTAGGTACAAAGATTTCCCATAAACCTCTTGTCCCTATATAAAGTAGCTTCCCACTATGTCCCAGCAAAGGAGAACATTTGCTGGTGTGTTGTTATCCGTGAGGGTCACAGTTTCCTCAGGGCTCCTTCCCCAGGCTGGACATTGTGTGTGGAGATGCCAGTTTCAGTAAGGAGCACTTTTTCTCTGGAATCCCCTGGTTCACTCTGCTGGTAATCCGTTAGGTCCGATTCTTTTCTTTTTTTAATCTTGAAATAAATTGTCAGTGAAATTTAATTTACAACACAGTAGATAGAGACACTTTCAGATGTTTTCAAATCTAGTGACTAGCTTGGGAACCTCTATGTTCTGTGTTTTGAAAATACCTAGGAATCATACTTCTATATTGAGCGTTAAGCTCCAGCGTGATGATATTGAGACCTATTGGAGGCCTGGGCCATGAGAACTGTTAATTATCCCATGTACTCAGCGAAAACACAATGTGTCATCTTTGGGTCAGAGAGCACATGCAGCAATATCTTAATCATGGAATTCATGGTCTCCAAAAGTATGAACTTGAGGAAGAGCATGTGATTTTTACACAGCCTACCCATGTCAAATGGGTTCTCCAAAGAACCCCCATCAGTGTTCTCCAAAGCTTCTGCCTTAGTTAAAGAGGGTTTTGGTCATAGAGAAGAGGACAGTGAGAGATGAGGTAAGGGAAAAAGGAAAGGTCCCAGTGGATTCTGAAATGGGATGGGCCACTTAGGGGCTCACAAATGCACACCGTTACGGGAGCCTCCTTAACTACTGAGCCATCTCACCAGTGCAGGGTTTTATTGTTTTTCTTTTTGTTTTCTGTTTTTTTTCAAAACAGGGTTTCTCTGTGTAGCTTTGGCTGCCCTTGACTCTGTAGACAAGACTGGCCTCACACTCAGAGATCCTCCTGCCTCTGCCTCCTAGAGTGCTGGGGTTAGGCATGCACCACTGTGACCAGCTCCCAGCGCAGTTTAGATGGGTATTTCTGTAATGACTACAGGGTTCTGGCTAATTGTTGACAATCTGAACTTCTTTTGTGGCCAGTCTATTCAGTCCCTTTGCCCATGTATTGATTGAATTATTATTGATTTGCTTTTTTCTAAGTTCTTTATATATTGTGGACGTTAATCACCTATCAGACAGCTAGCTAACAGGTTTTCTGATTCTATGTCCTCTCTTTGTTCTGTTAATTGTTGCCTTGAAGAAGTTTTTAATTAGATGAGGTCCTGTTGTCAATTCTCGCTATAGCTTCCTAAACATTTGGAACACTGTTCAGGGAAGATGTTGCCTATTTCTGTTATCTTGAAATGTTTCTCTTGTGTGTGTGCTTTGTTGTTGTTTGTTTGTTGTTTGTTTGTGGTTTCTCCGTGTGGCCCTGGCTGTCCTGGAGCTGTAGACCAGGCTGATTTTAAACTAAGAGATCCCTCTACTTTTGCCTCTACTGGGCTAGGAATAAAGGAGTACACCACTACCACCCAGTGAAGGTCTTCTCTTATGTTTTGAGAGAGAGAGAGAAACAGAGAAAGAGGAGAAAGAGACAGAGGGAGGGAGAGAGAGAGATTGAATCTTTTAAATGTTGATATCCAGTTTCTCCAAACAATACATGTTAAAAGGGTCTCTAGCCAATGTAAGATTTTGACACCTTCATCTGCAATCAGGTAACTGTAGATATACGTGTTATTCTCTGGGTCCTCTAGTCTACCTAGCCTGTCTGTTTTCATGTCAGCATATTGTTTTTATATACTATGGTTGTTTGGAAACCGGGTATTGTGATACAGTTTCTCTTGCTCAGGCTTGCTTTGGCTGTTCAGAGTCTTGGTTATATTGGGGTCTGTCTGTCTTTTCATGTACCATTTGGCTTATTTGATGAAACGGGGCCTCAAAAATTTATGGCATACCTATATTTATAGTTGTCACGTCTTCCTGGTGGGCTACTCCCTTTGTAGATACATAGTAGCCCTGAGTCTTTTCTGAGTGGTTTGGACTTGGAAATCACTCTGATGGATGGGCAAAAACTACTCTAGCTTGCTTTTGAGTTCAGTGTGCCTAGGATACAGTTTTCCATCCTTTCACTTCCAGTGTGTATGCCAGCGAGGTAAGGTTCTTGCAGGCAACAAATTCTTGGGTTTTATTTTTCAGTTCAGTCAGCCAGGAAATCTTTACGTCAGAGAAGTCTCTATTTTCATCTAAACACTGGTTTTGAAATTCATCTATGTTGCTATCGCGAGGAGTTTATTAATTTTAATACTGCTGCATAGAATTCCAGTCTGTGAAACTCGCATGCAGGTCCCCCATTCAGGGTGTGTTCGCTTCTTGGCTATTAGAAGACCATGTCTACCGACTGTGTCTCTGTATATATAAAGTGTATAGTTCCTTCCAGCTAATTCCTGGGAGCGGATTTGCCATGGGCTTAGCACAATACCGGTTCATGCCACACTTAACTAGAAAACGTCAAGCTGGTCGTGGTGGCTCATGCCTGTAATCCCAGCACTCAGGAGGCAAACACAGGCGGATCTCTGTGAGTTCGAGGCCAGCCTGGTCTACAAAGTGAGTCCGGGACACTCAAGGCTCTTCAGAGAAACCCTGTCTCAAGGGGAAAAAAAATCTGTTGCTCCACGTTCTCATTAATAGCACTTTGCATTGCCGCTTGTGTCTCTGTACCTTAACCAATCAGTGCAATCATAAGGAGTCGTCCCATTTTCAGGATGTTGTTCCAACAAACCAGTCTTTACCCTAACACGAGAGAGGGTGGAAAGGCATGTGCTTGAAGAACTGTGTTCGTTTCTTTTCCTCATTCAGCCAAGCCATGGGCCCTGTGAGGAGACCTGAGCAGGCAACACTGGTTAAGTCTCCAGAACAGTTCTGTGCTTTTTTTTTTTTTTTTTTTTTTTTTTTTTTTGCCAGATGGTCATGTACATTGTTTTTATTTCCTTCTCTCAGCAGCTCCAGGGCATTTATACATTTATTTATTTACTTTTAAAGAGAGAGGCTGGGGAGGGGGATGATATTCCTAATATCGACCAGGTAGAAGTGGGGCCAGGGGTTGAGCTCGGCAGTCTGAGCCTGGCGTTTTGCCATGCCCAGGAAGAGTGCTGAGCAGAAGCTCCGAGTGAACAATGCTAGTGGCCAGGGCAGAAGCCACCATCGCAGTTTCTCTGTGGCAAGTGCTTAAGACAGAGCCACACACAACACACTCCTACGAGAGATTCCTGCAGAGTTGGGTAAGGCCGCGGCTCCGCTAATTAGCAGCCATCCTGTCAGGGCACGGTACCCTGTGCTGGGTTGAGTGGGAAACAACGGGCCTTACCCACAGAGCTCTCTGCGTGACGGTCCACAAGATACTCCCGGCTCGTGCAGAACATGCGCGTAGTCTCGGAGAGCGCAGAGAAAGCACAAAGCCAGGCAACACAGGGGGGGTCAGGAAGAGTTCCAGGGAAGGTGGCGCCAGCCAAGTGAAGATCAAGGGCGTTTTTGACAAGTAGAAGAGGCGGCAGACACGACTTGCTAGCTCGTGTGTGGCTGTGGAGGGTGGAGAAAGCCAGCAGCCTTTTGGTGCCCGGCTGCAGAACCCCAAGGGGCCTTTTGATGAGGCACATCGGCTTCCATCCTAGACACTGCATTAAGTCTCCAGTTGGGGCTGGTGGCCAATTCACTCCTCAGCTGAGAGGCTGCTGGCTCTAACTTGAACTGCTGTGACATTCCCAGGGGAGTCATTGTGCATCCTGGGAAAGAGCTTCCCACAATCCCCTCCACCTGCACCCCACCAGACTGGCCCCTGCTCTGTTGAGATAGGTTCCCGAGGAAATGGTCCTGGTCAGAGAAGCCGATGGGCTGCGTTATCAGTTGCCAGATTGAGTTGTTTTAGGTTTTTAATGTTGTTTGAGCTACACCCGATCATTCCAGGATGGCACTGTCCAGTAAAAGTTTTTATTATGATGGAATGTTCTCTAGTCCACCCTGCTCAGTAGGACAACTGTTGGGATTCAGACCCGCGACAAGTGCCCATTTAACCAAAGCAGACCTGGCCCTCAGGTTCTCCCAGCGTCCCTCAGTCCATACCTCTTACAGAGCATGACTAGTGTACCCTGCCCTCTGCCCTGAACTTTCCAGCCCAGGGGCTGGGTGGGATTCCTCTCCCCAGAATCTCTTCCCTATACCATCCAGAGCGTCCCCTTTCTGCATTCCCTCTCCTCACTCACTGCATGCACTTCCTCTCTCTGCAGCCCCCTCTCACCCTGCTTTTCTGTCTCCCTCTGCATGGCAACATGGCGACTTCAGTGACCCCTTCCTGTGAGGTCCATGAGCCCGTGAGGTCTGAGAGCTGCCCTTAAAAAGCCTTCGCTTACCTACTCTAGTTTGGCTTGAATCGGCTCGTTTTGTTGGCAGAGATAGCCCCCGTGTAGCTCATGTTTGTCATATATTTCAAACCACCGAGAGACTGATTTCAGTTTTGGTTAATATACATAGCAGCACGTCGTCGGTGGCGACCATCTTGGATAGCGTGGGGCAGGAGGATCTTGGATGGAAGGCAGAGCCGCAGCACTGAGCCCACGAATAAACAGGCTCTCAAGTCTCACATGACATTTCCAGGGCCCTGGTAACACAGAGCAGGAGAATGAAGTCGATGTTTTATGATCCTGGGCAAGCAAACAAAACCTCCCATTAATAGGCCTGGAGTTCCACACACCCTCAGAGTTCATTATGAGAATCAAAAGGTCAGCCAGCTTGGATGTGAAAAAAAATGGACCCTTGTGAATGCTGAAACTACCTGCTTTTATCATTATCTTCTCAAATAAAGCTCTGTCTGTTTCCTCAAGAGACTATCAAGTTTCATCATTCATGTTTTGTTTTGTTTGTTTATAGGTACAATTTTTTTTTTCTTTTGAGACAGGTTTTTATTTTTATTTTAATTATTTATATATTTTTTTTCTGTGTGGCTCTGGCTGTCCTGGAATTTGCTCTGTAGACCGCGCTGGCCTCAAAGGCAGAGATCTGTCTGCCTCTGCCTCCCAAGTGCTGGGATTAAATGTGTGCTCCACCACCAGCCAGTGGTACAAAACTTTTTTTTTTTTTTTAAAGACAGGGTTTCTCTGTGTAGCCTTGGGTGTCCTGAAACTTTCCCTGTAGCCCAGGCTGGTCTTGAACTAATAGAATCTACCTCCCACTGCCACCTGGCAGTAGAAAACTTTTTTTTTTTTTTTTTTTGAGAATAATAATTACTTCTCCCCGTCAACCTAAATAATCTTCACTACCCATGTCAACACTTCAAGCTGGGAGTTATGAAGTCCATTTGAACTTTAGGTGACCGAAGCTAAGAGAATTGGCCTCATGAGTGGTAGCATCCCAGTGGCTTTTTTTTTCCCATGCCCTGGGCTGTTCCATCTTTTGGAATACAGTAAAGGGACAGCTGAGAGACCCCAGAGTACACAACGTAGCTTAAAACTTGACCCCGAATTGTCATCCCAGGGTGGGTGATTTGGTTGGGAAACTCTGCAGGTGGCATTCGCTAGCAGCAAGGTGGCTTCCAGCAAAGGGAGGGTGGGGAACGGGGCTTATCATGAATCTGTTGATTGGGTGAGTTCCAGAGTGGAGATACAGTCACGTGGTCACCTGAGCAACCTGGTGCCATTTTGGTCCACTTGGATTTTTCTAACCCTGGGATAAGGATTGTAGTCGTAGCCCCAGCCACTGTTTTCAGAAGCCTTGGGGAGGCTACATGATCTGCAGCCAGGCCTTCCTAACTCTGCTCCTGTTCGTTCGCCTTCTCCTCCAAGGTACACTGGGCACACTTTCTCCATGAACTCTTCCCCGTGTCTCCCGTCCTCTCATTTGTTCCTGACTGCTCATTAGGAAACCCAAAAGTGTTTTTTGTATGTAGATTCTTTCTTGAAAGGGCTGGGCAGCAGGATAGAAACAATAATCCTTGTTCGTGATGCTGGGTCCGGTGCCGGCTGCCTCGGATTCAAACTGAACACCCAGCCTGTGGTTTTCAGTAAAAGCCAGTGAGGAGAATGCTCTCAGGGAGCCTCAGACATTTGGTTAATGTCTGCACCTTGGATGTACCTCTGGCTTTGGAGCTAACACAGCTCTTTTTCATGTCCTTGGAGGCCACAACAGAATGTTCACAGCTGTCTCTTGCTGACAAGCTCAAAAACACTCCAGCACAGAGCCCTGATGTGGCCACTTAGGGACCTACCAGGAGTCCCTCTCTGCAAGCTGTGGCAACTGGAGTATATTTCCACAACAGGCTGCAAGAAACACTTAGAGATGACCCACCGGAGGGGGGTAGGGGAGTTGCCTAAAGGTTAAATTGTGCTGAGGTTGGAGGGATGGCCCAGCGACTACTGGGAATCAGGCGGCTACGTACAGAGTTTTGCATGTCACCGTGACCTTCAGGCAAGCTGTGAAGGTAAGGGAATCAATCATGCACAGAAATGCGCCAGCTCAAGTCTGCATGGTATGTCTGAGGGAAGCTGAGGGGTCCTCTGTGGCTAGAGTGTTGGGAAGGAGGTAGAGGAGGGCAGGAAGACGGAGATATGGTACCCGGGGCGTGTAAGGCCTCTGCAGCCATGTGAGGAACTCAACTTTTTCCTGGGAACCTTGAGAGAGCCATCAGAGGTTCTGACTCATTCCAAGTCTTCTGTTTCACCTCAGGTTATCAGGGATGACAAGAAGGGTGAAAAGACATGGGCAAGCTGGGAGATGAGAAGGAAGAAGAGTACGTGAGTCCCTGAGAGGCTGGGAACTCCAGCCAGCAGAGAGAGTGAGTCTGAGGGGCTATGATGCCTGGCACCCACGAGGCAGAGACGGTTCATGCTGAGAAGAGATGGCCCACCAGACACCCACGTTCTTGTCCCCTTGATCATCACTGGTGTGCACTTACCTAGCAATCACCCCGTGACATCCCGAGGAGAGGAGGTGGGCAGGCTCTACAGCACGCCCTAAGCACCAAGCTCTGTCATCTGCTCTCCCTCCCTCAACTCCCACTGCACCCCCAGCTCTCTGTAATTTGGCTTTCACACCAGCAACTACTCAAACAGCTCTTTTGATTACCAAAGACCTAAATTGCCTAACTCCTCCTCCTCCTCCTCAGCCTGCAACAATCTCCCTGTGTGTTTACACAGAGCTTTGCTATAGAAATGGGGATCTAGGTACAGCATCCTCAGCCTCAAGTGGGGGCCCGACTAGAATTGCAGTCACAGACCAGCCCACAGAATTGGTCCATGCCTTAGCAAGATGTTGGGGTCTGAGAGGGGCGGTTCTAGCTGCCTGTATTTAGGGAATGACACTTTCTTCACTTTGTCATGTTGAGTCATCAGGGCTGCTATCTTCCCTGTCTTACTAGGGGAGACCCCCCCAAAACTCAGTGACTATCAAGCAGGGTTTTAACTCTGGGGTTTCCCACTCAAGGCAAGTCCTAATGGATGAGGAAGTCAGGACAGAGGACAACAAGCCAAGATGGAAGTATGTCTTACGCCGGGTTTGAGTTGGGATTTCCCTGTCATAGGCAGCCTCAATCCGAATTTATCTGGGGCTGGGAAAGCGGCTTAGTCGGTAATGTGCTAGCTCTGCAAACCTAAGGACCTGAGTTTGAATCCCTAGCACCCGCATAAAAGCTAGGTGGTAACAGGGCATGTCTACAATCCCAGCGCTGGAGGGCCAAGGCTAGTCAGTGTAACTGAATTGGTGAGGTCCGGGCTCAACGAGAGAGCCTGCCTCAAAAACTAAGGTGTGGATTGACTGGGGAAGACAGCTAATGTCAAACCTCTGGCCTCTACATACACGTGTACTTTCATGTACACACACACACACACACACACACACACACACACACACACACACACACATTGATATGAAGGGAGTGAGACCTGGAGGTCTGAAGAGCTCTGTTGGAAATGGGCAACAGAGCAGAATAAATGAGCAGCGGGCCTCCAGGTGAACAGTTGACTTGGGCTGAGTCCTAGAAATGCTGGAACTCTGTCCTTTGTTTGTTGTTAGTTTGTTTGTTTACTCTCATCCTGCTATGTTTCATCAACGGCTCGGAGGAGCACTAGCCTGCTCCTTGGTAGACCCCGCCTGACTACCAAGAAGGCTAAATGTCTCAAAGAGAATCTCTGTGTTTTCTGAAAGGGACTTAAATAGTAGAAGGCCTGAGAGTGACTGACATCACTTTAGTCAGTATTCCTGCCACAGGAGTAGACTCATAAACCCTCTTTTCTTCTATTGCTTTCCGTTGGTTTTCACTCCCTCACAGAGCCTGACTGACACCCCCTCCTTCTGAAGTACCTCTCTGGGCATCAGGAACATGCCGCTCTTCTCTGTTCCCACACTGCTGACCACAGTTTCTCTGCCCAGGTCCATCTTCCCTTCCTTTGGACTTGCACTTGTGTGTGTCTTTGGTTGTTTTCTGAGTCATTTTTCAGTTTACAACCTTTTCTTTCTAGTGTTTTATGACGGTTGAGTGTGGTGGCACAAGCCTTTAATCCCAACGCTTGAGAGACAGAGGCAGGCAGATTTCTGTGAACTCGAGACCAGTCTGATCTAGACAGCAAGTTTCAGACCAGTGGAGTCTACTGTGACGATTTGAATGGGGATGGCTCCCATCGGTCTAGTATTTGCAATGCTTAATCCCCATGGTGAACTGTTTGGAAAGAGTAAGAGGTGTGGTCTCGTTGGAGGTGGTGTTGTCTCTGGGGGTAGATTTTGAGGTTTCAAACATCCCCATAGCAGACCCTCTGCCCGCTGCCTTTGGGTCAGGATGTAACACTCTCAGACGATTCTCCAGCACCACAACCACCTTCATGCCACTGTGCCGCCATGATGATAATGGACTAAGCCTCTGAAACTGGAAGCCAGCCCTCAATTATATTCTTTCTTTCATAAGAGTTGGTTGTGGTGTCTCCTCACAGCTATAGAACAGTGAAGTGACCAAGACAGCTACGTGGTAAGATCTTGTCTCAAGAAATGAAACAAACACACGAAGAGTGTCTTAGGCTCTACTGTCCGAGCTAGCTGGGAATCCATGCTCCCTCTCTTTAAGAATATGCCATCGCTATGGCTTTGTGGAGGGTACTGGGTAAGGTTACCTCTTAGCTACTGCTCTGACTAGTGGCAGATGGGTGTTTAGTGCAGGCTGGAGTGCAGCCAGCCAGCCCATACCTCAACCTCAAGGGTCAAACCCAAGCACTGTGTCCTTCCCCGCAAAGGCCTTCCACTCTCATGTCCAGTTTGGAAACTATGTCCATTCTGTTGATGTCACCATCTTCCCTGTCACAATCTCCTTCCATCTTGCCCTCTTGTCTAATTCTGGTATTTAATCCATCATAAAGTATTGCTGATCCTAGTGTCATGGGTTTTTTTTTTAATCCTTTTTTAAAATTATTTTACTTTTGTGTACATGTGTGTGTGTGTGTGTGTGTGTGTTTGTATGCATGTGTGCACATGTGACTCCACAAGAGGGCAGCAGATCGCCTAAAGCTGGAGTGAGCTGACCAATATGGGTGCTTGGAACTGAACTCGGGTCCTCTGCAAAAGCAGCAAACATTCTTAACTTCTGAGCCATCTCTCCAGCTCCTTCGATCGACTATTTTGTTCTTCTATACTATTCCAACCTTGGCTGGAAGTTTTGACATTACTTTTGATAAGTTTTATTTGTTTGTTTAGGGTTTTGTTGTTGCTTTTTTTTTTTTGTTTGTTTTGTTTTGTTTTGTTTTGTTTAGACAGGGTCTCTTGTATCCTGGGCCGGCTTTAAACTCCCTCTGTAGCTGACGATGACCTTGAACTCCTGATCCTCTCCTTTACAACTAACTCTGTTTTTCCAGATCTGTACTGGGAGCTTAAGATTCTAACACTAGCCCTTCTCTCTGTGAGAGATCCTGAGCTAAATGGAGCTCTCAAAGCCAAGGGTTCCTCTTCCCAGCTTCACCATGCCCAAAGCAGACAGGCTTGGGCATTTTGCTGTGCACAAGTACTGTCTGGTTCACAAGTCTCTGCTTATTCCTCATCAAAGTCTCTGTGAGTGTGTCAGGAGCCACCACTCCAGATGGCAGATCCCGGGTCTCTGTGTGCCCAAGTGCTTCAGGGAGCAAATGCCACTATCCAAGAGAAGACAGTGAAGCCTGGATTATGGAGCAATCAAGGTCCATCTTTGGGGTAGAGCCAGTTCTTTGGAACTAACTAGGATCTGTCTGCCTTGGTGAAAACCAGGCCCTTGCCTTTTGGTTTGCAATTTTGGCACCTGCTCACTCTTTCCTGCTGCCACATGACTAAGCTTCAGCGACTCCTGAGCATGTCAGGCTCCCACCTCTCCCTCCCACCTTCCCCCACCCCCACAAGTATTCTTTACCTTCTCGCCCAGCCTGGTGCTGACAGTTATCATTTTCAAACTGTTCTTCAGGCCTTTCTCCTTCAAGTTCAGGCTTTTGCTCTTCTCTAGCTTTCTCTCCTCTGTTGTGCTGCAAGGAGCAACTGAAAGTAAGGCTTTACAACTATGCTAAGTGTGTGTGTGTGTGTGTGTGTGTGTGTGTGTGTGTGTGTGTGTGTGGTATTCACTCCCCTAACTAAGCTGAATGAGTAACTCCTTGGAGAGACACTCATGGCCTCCTGTATCTTTAACACCCTTCCACTGTTCCATTTGTGCACTGTAAGTATTTGCTGCCTGTCAAGGGTTATGAAATGCAGAATGGAAGAACTAGCTGAGAAGCTAAGGTGCTGGTCCTGTCTATTCTTCCATCTGTAACTTGTTTCTCCAGTCCTTCGGCTTCCCCAGGCATCCACAATCCTCACCAGCTCCTGCTTCTATCAGATCGTTTAGAGTGGTGCTTCTCAACCTTCCTAGTGTGACCCTTTAATACAGTTCCTCATGTTGTGGTGAACCACCCCCCGCCGCCATAAAATTATTTCCGTTGGTACTTCATAACTGAAATTTTGCTACTGTTATGAATCGGATTGTATGTTTTCCGATGGTCTTAGGTGACTCCTGTGAAAGGGTCATCGACCCTCTAAAAGGAGTTGCTGCGCACAGGTTAAGAGCCACTGAATTAGATCGTGGGCTACATAATTCATTCCCAAGATCAGAGAGTAGAATGAGGTGGGTGGGAGCTGCAAGGAAACAGATCAGATCAAAACTCGGAAACAAGCAAAACAAGTTCTTGCTTCCACGGTTTATTCTAGAGTCTTCACTTGTGTGTGTGTTGGGGGAGAGGGTTGGTATACCTTTGTGTGCACATGTATACTAAAGGCCAGAAGATGAGGCTGGTAACCTCTCTCATTCTACACCTCGTTCCTTTGGGACAGACTCTCTCATTGAACCTGAAGCTCACCATTTTTTTTTTTTTGGCGAGGCCGGCTGGCCACCAAGCCTCAGTGATCCTCCCGTCTCTGCTCACTCCCAACAGTGCTGTGATTATACACCCACACAAGGCCATGCCTGGGTTTGTTCCTGGATGCTGGGCATCTGAACTCAGGTCCTCACACTTGTACGGCAAATGTTTTTACCCTTTAGAATCTTAGCCAGTCAGAAAGCTCCTCTTCTCAAGCCAGGCTGGTTACCTGACAGTCTTGTCGGAGAGGCCCTGGCCCTGGGCTATAAGGGTCAATTCCATGTCTCTGTGGATGGAGAATGGCTTTGGGAGAACCTGTGAGACTGTCGGTGTACTTCCGTTACTTTCTCAGTGTCTTACCTGGCCCGGGGCTGAGAGAAGCTTTCTGAGACCTAGCCTGGCCTCTGCCATCACAGAACAGCTTTGCCGTTTCCAGCACCACCCTGGGTCAGGGGCTTCCATGTTTGCAAGTTCACTGGTGGAGGGCACAAGCTCTTCTTGCGTGGATCTCATGGGTGGGCTCCCATAGAAACTGCCCCTCAGGACCAGCTGAGGCCAGGATTCCTCTAGACCTGTTTCATCAACCTGCCATGCCTGGCTGGAGGTTCTCAGCTGTGGGCTCTGATCAAAATAACATTTTCTGGCTGGGTGGTGGTGGCGCACGCTTGTAATATCAGCACTTGGAAGGCAGAGGCAGGCAGATCTTTGAGTTCAAGGCCAGCCTGGTCAACAGAATGAGTTCTAAGACCGCCAGGGCTACACAGAGAAACCCTGTCTCAAAAAACCAAAACCCAAACCAACCAACCAACCAAAATCAACAAGTCAAACATCAACAGCAAAACAACCTCAACAAAATAATACTTGCTGACACTGTTCAAAGCCTGTCCATAGGTTCAGAGACCAAGACTAGACCTTTCCTACTTCCCCAACCACCATGGCCCTACTTCTGTTTCAGGCGTTGATAGGAATCTCTGTTCTGTCCCACAGAAACTTGCTGAACATAGCTGGGCTCCTGTGGATAGCAGTGGCTGCTGCTCCTGCGGTCATCCTTCTGTCCCTTCCTTTCACAGAATCTGTGAACCCATACCCAGACGCTTTTCTTCTATAATTTCTATAGGGAACAGAAAAGATTTCTGATAGAGAAACTCTATAAGCGATGGGATACCTTTTGTGGGGGCTGGTCCAATAGTTACCAGAAATTCTGAGGGGCCCCAGATGGGGTGCCACATGTTCCTGGGAAAGTCGGGGTTTCATCTCAGGGTCCTTAACTTTCATTAATAAGAAAATTTAAGAGGAGACTCAGATAGAAGTTCAAAGCTGATTTGATTAGTATTTAAGTGAAGACCAGCAGGGCAGCAAACTGTAAAACCTGGCAGCGTCTTGGAAGAGGGAGGTAGAGAAAAGGAGGAGAGAAAGCTATGCCCTTCTGAGCTGAGTATGGGCCTTCAGCAAGTGGTCACAACAGCAAAAGGGAGGCAGCCTCAGAGAATGAGTGAAAAAAGCCCAAAGTACTAGAGAAAGGACTCTTGGTCTCTGAACAGCATTAGAAAGATAATGTTAGAACTCAGAACTGCCTTGGGGCCGGGGGGACCAGACCCTTTGTGGCTTGGTGTGGGGAGGACTCTGTGGCTTGGGGGGGTGCCTCTGTGGCTTGGGGTGTGGGGATCCTTTATGGCTTGGAGTTGGGAGACCAGACCCATACTTGGGTAGTGGAATCCTTCTTTACCCTTCTTCTTGAAACTTGCTCTCTCTGATACTGCAAATACTACACATGTTAGGAACTCAGATAGGTAGACAGACCTCATAGCACCTCATAGCAGACCCTTAGCAACCACACTGACAGCAAGGACTCTGGAAAGGAAAAGTAAGTTATCTTATTGAGAAGATAATTATTCCTTCCATCTCTTTAGCACAGCACCAGATGAATCTGCCTCCCTTGGGGGTTGGCCCTGTATTGGCTAAATAAACTCTGTTTTATGCTAGGTGTCCATCTTGGTATCTACTAGCCATTTGTCTCTGACTCCTCCAGTCTCTAAAAGATAAGTTCCCAGTAGCCCTGGCTCAGTAAACCCCACCCCCCAGAAATGTACAGCTGTTGCTACTTACTTGTTATGATATGACTAACTGCTTATTTTGCTTCTGTAACCTGCTTATACAGACACCAAAGGATTGCTTTGGGTCACTTAACTTGGCAGAAAAGATTAGTTTTTGCTTGCTTGTGTAGATATTGAAGATCTTCTCGTGGCTTTCCCCTCTAAAAATCCTTCCCTCACCCCCCTTCTCACAACAGTCTCAAGGTTGGCTCAGAGATTGTTGTCCTGCTAGCAGCTAATCAATATGTCTTTTAATTACAATTGGATTGAGACTATGGTCTTTCCCCAGGGCTCACAAACTCCATAATAGCCCCTTAGCCAGGTCATTGACAGATTACCTCTTACGTTTTTGGTAGCTTGGAATGTTAGGTCTCTAACCAGGCCAGACACAGATTCCATTTTGTTGACCAGGAGAAAACAGCTCTCCCTCAATGAGATCCAGTGCTCCTATAATGTCATGAACTGGTTTTGAGAGCAGCTGGGGAGGGGAGTAAAGAGGGGACCCCAAGAGCTGAAACTGAAGGAAACCATTCAAGGCAGCCTGAATGCTAAGTGTCACTGATCACTCAAGAGATTGTGGCTCGGGGTGAGGGGACCCTTTGTAGTTTGGGGTGAGGGGACCCTTTGTGGCTTGGAGTATGGTGACCTTTTGTGGCTTGGGGTGGAGGGATTCTTTGTGGCTTGAGGTAGGGGGACTCTGTGGCTTGGAGTGAGGAACCCTTTGTGAACTGAGGTGGGGAAGGCTTTTTCAACCCTCTTGCTGAAAATAGCTCCCTCTTATACCCCAAAGACTAAGTGTTGGGAACTTCTGTGAGACAGTTCCAGGTGTTGATGTGCTCTTCATGGGCATCACAAGTGAGCGAGAGGGATAAGCTGAGTTGTGGGAGTCATGGTTAGTGTGATGGACAGTCAGGTCGGGGGACTCCTGGAAAGCTCCTCCTTTGAGACCCTGAAAGAGACAGAGCCAGGAACAGCATGAGCCGAGCCATGACCATACATGGCAGGCAGTGTTAAAGCAGAAGCCAGCTGAGCTCCCTCAGCCGTCATTCTGGAGCAGAGCATCATTATGTCAGATCAAAGTTGTGAAGGCAATATTCTAGGCCCAGAATAGCACAAAACATGCAGCAGTACTTTACACTCATTGTGTAGGAATAGCTGTGCCCTCGGGATATGCCACGTGCTTCTGTAAGGAATGAGATGGTTTCATTCTCACACCAGATTTGCTAACTGTGAGAGCTGTCCAGAGAAACAATGCTAGTAGAATATAGGTAAATAGAGGAAGGGATTGTCAGAAAGTGGCTGGCCCAGGCACTTATAGATGATCTACTGAGTGAATCAGAAAGCAAGAAAGCCATGAGAGCTGATGGCTTAGTCCCAGTCCAGACCCAAGGGCCTGATAACTCAAACTGTTGCTAAGGCAGTTTCAGTTTGAAGGGAAGGAAGCACGCTTGAAACCCAGAAAGAACTAAGTGTGAGCTCAAGTCCAAAGGAAAAGAGAAAAACCAATGTTCCCACTCCAGGGCTGTCACTCAGAGGAAGGCCACTTTTTCTGTTCTTTCCAGGCCTTCAGTTGGCTGGTGAGGCCCAACCTTATTAAGGGCCGTAATATATACTTTAATCAGTTACTTAATGTAGTTGTTACTCTCATTCAGGAGTACCCTCAAAGAAATACCCAGAATAATGTTTGACCAAGTATCTGAGCATCCAATGACCATTCAAACTGACACGTGGAATTAATCATTATAAGATAGGTCTGGGGCAATTCAAAAGTCCAGGCAGAGAGAAAAGAACGAATAGTCTCTTGTGGCTTAAAACAGGTAGTTACGGTGGTGGTGATGAGTGTGTAAAAAATAGTCGTTTAAAAGTCAAGTAAAAATAATGTGAAGGAAGTAACATTGGTGCTGACCCCCGGAGAAGAGGGAGAATTTTAAGTGAGGTGGGAGGAGAGGAGAGGAGAGGATAGACAGTGTGAGCAAAGAAACCGAGGCTGGGGATACCGACAGTGTAGCTCAGCGGGTAGTGTCCTCCCAGGATGCAGAGCCCTTAGGTTGGTTTGCCACCATGATATAGATCAAGTCATCCTCAGCTACATGGAGAGTTTGAGATCGGCCTAAGCTACTGGAGGCCTTGTCACAGGAAGAAAAAGGAGGAGGAAGAGGAGGAGGAGAAAGAGGGAGAGGAAGGAGAGAATCAAGAAGAGGGAGAGGCAAAGGAGGAGGAAGAGATTCTTCACCGCAAGCAAGTGGGGTAAAATAGACAATGTCCCTGGCCATGCTCTTGAGAAGCAGGCTCTGGGATTGGCAAAGGTTTTTTGGGAGTGCCCCCCTAGTCAGTATCTGGGTAAGTTGAGGCAAAGGCTCAGGAATGGATAGAAGGAAAAGCTGAGGCTCAGAGGAAGTGTCAACCAAGGCCTCAGCCCCAGGAAGCTTTGTGGTTACAGCTGTTTTAGAGATGGGCCAAGTTAGGGCAAGGGCTCTGTTCTTGACACTCCCACAAAGGCAGCTGTGAGATGTAGGCGGGGTCTGGGATAGGGGTTGGGGGTACAAAAAAACAGCACAAGGACAGAGACATCAGTACCTGAGGAATGGAGAGAAAGGGTCAGGGAAAGAAATGGGTGAGAAACAGACAGAAGCAGGGAAAGTGAGGCCAAGGTTACAGGAAGCTCTAGATTCAGGGTATCCAGTGGGATAGGAACTGGGGAACATATAGAGCAGGTCATTTAAAATCTCTCCAGAAGGGGGACAGGCTCATGAGCCCCCACCCCCAACTGAGGATCTATTGACAGCAAGGGCTTCTAGGGGAGGGAAAGCCAGTTTTCTTTAAGGGTATGGTCCCTAGTAGGGCACCCTTTTTCCAGAACATGCCCCCACACTCGTGAGTACATGAGCAGCACAAATTGCACTTACCTAAAAAAGAAAAGAAAAAAAAAATGGCATAAAGTTGGGAGTGAGTAGGGAAGTAAGGAGTCGATGTAGGAGGAGTTAGAGGGAACAGTGGGGAGATGAATATGATCAAAATATATGACATTCTCAAGGAGTTAATAAAATACATTAAAAAGTGAAATACATACATGTGCTATAAATATATACACATAAATATATTTCTGTATATAAATATATACATAAAATAAATATATACATATTACATAAATATATATACATATATATTCTCCATGAACTTATGGGGTGAGTCAGAAAAGCAACAGGGCAGAAATATTTCACTGAGTAGAAATAGCAATGGGAGCCATCCCTCACACTCAGCTCCTCCTCTAGGTGAGCCCTATGCTGGACGAGGTGTGCGGAATTCCTGTAGTTTTCATCGCAACCTTACAAAGAGAGTATCACATCCTCCTTTGTGGGATGAATAAACTAAACGTCAGAGAGATTAATAATTTTCTCTAAGCGTACCCAGCAGGCAAGCCACGGGAAGAGATTCAGAGCCAACAGGAGATAAGGAAGACTGGCAGACAATCCAGGGTTTCTGTGATAGGAAATCTTCCTCCCTCCGGTCCCTCCCTCCTTCCTTTTCCCGTGTGGGAGAGCATAGATATGTTTATGGGCTGGTGAGGGGTGGCAGGAGATGAACAATTACCAGAGGAGTGATAACGAAGAAGATGTACAAGAAGGGGGGGGGGGAGATGTGACAGTTGGTGGAGGGAGGTGACAGGGGAGGTGCCGGCACAGTGCAGGTCTACCCACGACCTCTCTTCCTCTTCCGAAGAAGGGCCGCTGCTGGTCCCCCTCAGCAAGGAGGAACTTGGATGGCTGCCAGGGACAGAGAAAACCTAGGGACTTTACGGTGCTGCTGGAATCAGTTGTGACCCTCAGGTTAGGGACAGGCTAAGGGGACTTCTGTAGCAATGGCCAAAGATCCACTTGCTCAAGGGAGAGCTGCTCTGAAACCCAGAAGGCCCAGTTCTGGTTCTGCTTGCAACCCTTTAACGGTGGGCTTCCGGGCCACTCTGGGGATTTCTACTGCCTGGTGGCAGAACCAGTGGAGACCTAGTCTCCTAGTGTAGGGGGTAGAGGCGCCTGGCTTGGGGCTCCCTGGGTCTCTCTGGAAAGCACAGTGTTGTGCTGACGGCGCTACTCCTACAATCAGCATAAAAGCCCCACAGATTTTAGGAATGGGATCTCATGGAACTGATTAGCCCCGGAACGGGATCTATGCGAACTGATTAGCCCGAGACTCTGTGGTATTGACGGACACCAAGCTTCTGTTCGTCCCTTATCACGCATTCTAGTTACTAGAAAGGCCTGTGGAGCTGCTGTTCTCAACCTGGGTCTTCAGCCAGCTCCGTGGCTGAGGACTCCCTGCGGGCTGTGCACTCCATCACAGTGGCAGAACCTAGAACACATCCGGAGCAACCTGGCTTGCTGGCTTGCTGGCTGCCGGCAGCTTGTTCTCTGCCCTCTCCAAGGATCTGGGATTTATTTAGCCCGTTTCCGTGGCAGCACTGGTGGCAGCAGCAGCATCTGCTTCCCCACGAGTCTGAATGAATCACGGCCACCCACGCTAACCCTTGGCACAGCACAACCCTGCTGGGGACCACTGATACCAAAGCAGCGGGGAGATGCCATGCACTTTCCACTGCCTCGCGTGGCTTTCTGTCCTGGGTCAGACCCCACAGAGATGGTGCTCTGGGCAGAGCTCTGGGAAGGACTTAGCTATCCAGAAAGCTGAAAGGCTCTCCCAAGAGCTGCCAGGTCCATTTCAGCCAACTTCCTCGGCCCCTGCCAGCAGCTGCAAGGCTTCTTGGGAGAAAGCTGGACTCCGAGGCCTGAGCTGTTAAGCATCTACGTTTCACACTGCAAGATGGTCTTTTTCCACAGCCAGCTCTGAAGCCATATTGACATCAGGGTCCTTTGGCTTTCTATCCAGGACTTCCCTTTATGATATCCATCAGGGAGCTTGTTAGATTCCACATTCCCACCATCCCCCAAATGAACTACACAGAAAACTCCAGGGTGCTTTGATAATCTGTAAATAGTAAATAAGGGAGACTTAGGGGCTTGGCAGAGTTTGTGGGCCACAGAAAGGCTCTGCAACAGTACCTTCTCCATTGCATGGATTTGGTCCCCTTTTCTGCGTGGGCTCCCAGGACAGCTGTAAATGTCCCTATTGTGCGTGAGGCACGCTGAAGGGGCTTGGGAACTCAAAGGTTCAATGCTCCTCCTCTGGGGCCATGAGTCCATCCATATCTTTTCTCCAGAGGACCTGAGTCTCATGGAAAAGAACCAGTGTGGGTTTTCTTATATGACAGCAGCCTCTCACCTGCTGTGGGAAAGGGCCCTGAGGCTAAAAGAAAACCCTCCTTGGGAGTGAGCAATCTGACCTTCGTATTCCCTGTGAGCAAAAGACGCTGATAAACCACGGGCATGACTCTTGTTAGCTCTCTTTTTGACATTCACTCCTGTGCTAAGTCTAAATGACGGTCTCCAACTCAGAGGAATAGGAGGAAGGGCAAACAACCCCAAAGTCTGAATGACTTAACAGAACAAAGTCACACGATGTAAATGCTTCCTGCCCTAAGAGGGTGTTTTCCGCCTCATCTAAGGCCTCATCTCTTTGAGACATGATGGAGAGACATTGTCTTAAGCTGGTTTTGTCAAGATGGTGAGGGAAGAAACATCTGGTGGGAGTCAGCCAAGTGACTGGATGTGAACCACAACACTTTTGCTTCCATCCTATTGGACAGAATCAGTCTTGGACCTTCTTATCTTCAGGGACTGGAAAATGCAAACGAGAGAAGGAAGGATGGTGACGGGCATTGAGGCTTTACCATGTAAAGACGACTTGTAGCATTTACTCATCTGTGTGTGTGTGTGTGTGTGTGTGTGTGTGTGTGTGTGTGTGTGTGTATGTAGTATATGCATGTGTACATGTTCATGTGTCTTCTCTACCTTATTACTTGGTGTACGAGCACCCACTGAACCCGGAGCCTGCCAATTCAGCGAGACTGTCTGGCCAGCAAGCCTCGGAGATGCTCTTGCCTGCCTCCACAGCACTGGACTCGAAGGTGCATTATATAATACTGGCTTTTTGTTGTGCTACTGGGGATCCAAACTCGGGTCCTCACACTTGCACAGCAAACACTTTGCCAAAGGAGCTATCTCCTCTGCGCTTACATGACCCCTAGTAACACGTGCAGAACACTTACCATGAAGGAGCACGGGACTGGGCCACGGGATAGAGGACAGGGAGGATTCCCTGGGAACTGCCTTGGTCCCTTTCTAGAGTATGCCACTAACACGGTACCCAACATGAACTGTGCCCCACTGTCTTTTGTTTAAACAAATGCAGAACAGGGATTTTTTTTTTTTTTTTGAGATACTCATTGCCATTTCCTGAGTTGGTACATTCAGGAAGTGTGTAGTGAGTGATTGGAAAAAAACAGCTATCGACAATGCCTCCCCCAGTGCTGTTTTCACGGGGTTTATCGTCTGCTGTGTTAAAAGTTATCCAAGTAGCCGGACAAAGAGGTTCACACCCACAATCCCAGCACTTGGGAGGTTGAAGCACGTGTTCAAGGCCAGCTGGGCTCCCACAATGAGACTGTGTCTCAAAAACAAAACCAAACAAATGTGTAAGTGATTATCTGAAATTTGAAAAATATGCCATATAGAGCAACATGCCGATTAAGTAAAAACCTGGGTCCCAGAGGAGCAAGGGATGGGTGGTTTGGACTAAGGACGAAGGCAGGAAGCCATTGTGCTTTTTGTTTGTTTGTTTGTTTTGGAGTTTTTTTTTTCTTTCACAAATGAAACTTAGGTCTAAAAAGGTCAGAGGCCTTTCCGACACAGACTCAGTGAAGCAAGCTGCTGTCTCTAGGCCTGATTTTTTTCTCTCCTCCTCCCATACTAATAACTAACAGAACTGTACATCTATGCAGCAATTTGCAGTTTTCAACTGCCTTCCTATGTACCACATCTCTTTCAGCCTGGCCGCCTGCACCGCCCCCAGCACCTAGCCTTAGAATTCAGTCTGCGCTTGCTGTTCCCTTGCCTCTGGTGGGAGATGTGGGTGGGATGTGTTTTGTCGAGGGTGGAACATCCAGTTCTCTCTGCCAGGCTCTGCCTTCCAGCATTTCCTTCATACCCACTTCCTACCTGCACAGGGGCACAGGGGCACTGAACAGACAGCTACGTTTCTGGCAGGCATCCGCAAGGCCATGGGAGGGCCCATCCCAGTAGCCATGGACCAGAGAAGGTGGAACCGGTATCTCCTTGCCCTGCGGGCAGGAGCAGGCTTCCTTACTTGCACTTGAGCCTGCCAGTGAAAACAATTACATAAACGTCCCATCTGGCTGCCAGGGCACTTTTCGAATGGATTCCAACCCAAATCGACTAGTTTTTTTGGGGCCTCAGAAGACAGGGCAGAGTTGGGGTTTATCGTCTTGACTCTCCATCATTTAGGCTTTGTCCTAGAAACTTGCTTCATCCTGTTCTACCTCCTTTTTGCTCTTTTTCAGAACAGCCACCTTCCTTGGGCTCCTCTGTGCTCCAAGCAATGAGCTAAGGGTTTACTGGAATTCTTTCGTCTAACATTTTTTTCTTTCTCACTTTCTTTTTTAAAAATTATTATTATTATTATTATTTACATTGGTGTTTTGCCTCCATGTATGTCTGAATGAGGGTGTCAGATCCCCTGGAACTGGAATTACAGACTGCCATGTGGTTGCTGGGATTTGAACTCTGGTCCTTCGGAAGATCAGCCAGCACTCTTAACTGCTGAGCTATCTCTCCAGCCCCACGCCCCCTTTTCTCTTCCTTTATTGCTTGCTTGCTTTGTTTTCCTTTTTGAGCTAGAGTCTCACTGGAGCGCAGATTGGCCCCTACTTGAGGGACTCATCCCGCCTCAGCCTCCCCACTTTCTAACTTTTTACATCTGGCATCACCATGCCATTATTAAACTCTATATGCCTTATAGATAATATTATGTCCTACTCTGTCCTATATGATATAAGTCATGTATTATATATATATATATATATATATATATATATATATATATATATATATATATATATATGTATGTATTTTTCCATAGGACATATGGCTCAGGAGGTATATAAACTTTTGGAGGTTGCGTAGCTGGGAAAGGGACCGACTAGAATGTCCCCTACATGGCCTGCTTTAGACACCATTCCTACTGCGTCCCGATCTCTCTCTCAACATGTAAGCAGCTAACCCTGCTCCCGGCCTAAATGAGCAAAGGAAAGGAGCCTTTCACTTGACACCACACACACCACATTTTCCTCTGGAGACCCAGCGCTTTTAAAAAAATTGTAACGTAAAAAGATGCGTGTATTTACGGTGCTCATATTTTAATTCACGCACCCAGTGTGGAAGAGCTAGCTATTTAACATGTGCATTGCTTCACACCTATTTTTTTGTGTTGAGAACACTTAAGGTCCACTAGGCAATTTTTAAGCATATAATAGACTACTGTTAACGCTCAGAGTTACAGAAACAAACAAACAAACCTGAGTGATTCTAAAGACCTGGACTTGTTTTCCTTGGACTTCGCTATCTTCTCATTTCCTGGGAAGCTGAGACACTGGAGGTGAGTTTATTTTTCTTTTTAATCATTTCTCTAGTCCATAAAGGATGGGAAGTTTTTCTTAATCCTGTACTCATTCAGGATCTCTGGTAGTCCAAGCGGACCTCAAGCTCCCTATGTTTGTTTGTTTCTTCCTCCACCTCCTGAGTGCTGGGATTATGAATGTATGCAGCCACCTCTGGTTTATTGGGTGTTGGCGGTTGACCCCGGTGGGAGGCAAGCACTCTGCCAACTCAGCTCCACCCACAGCCCTTGTTTCCTTCTATGTTGAGAGGAGCTCTCACCTTGCTCCTCAAGTTCTCTTAGAACTCACTAGACAGCCGGGGCTGGCCTTGAACTTGTGGCAGTCGTCCTGCCTCAGCCTGCTGGTGCTGAGGTTGCTGGGATGGGCCACCATGCCTGGCTGAGGAGCCTCTTCTGGTATTGCTGTAGTGTGGAGAACTGCCTGACCCCACGGTGTGCCCTCCCAGGACTGATCGCATGGGCTGGTACCAAAGGTGAAAAGCAATGGCCAGGGTCAGCAAGCAGGATGGGTGCTCGCCGACTCTCACCCATGGTTTTTGTTTTTGTTTTTTATTTATTTTATTTTATTTTATTTATTTTTATTTTTAGAACTTGATGTCATAGTCATAGAAGCAACCAAAATAACATAATGCCTAGTGACAGAGAATTAGAGCTGAGCTGCAGAAATGTCTCCAGCTAAGATCAGGCATCCAAACATGCCTTTTTTTTTTTTTTTTTTTTTTTGACAAATTCTCCTTTCCTCCCCCAGCTAGTGCAAGCTTCCCGGCTACCTCCCCACACACTCCCGCCCACAGGGATGACAACTACAGAATGATGAGCCTTTTGTATAACATGAGCCTTCTTCCTGGTCCCACTCAAGTGACCCAGCTGTGACCAGAGAGAGGCCTTGGTGACTGTGGAAGACGTTTTCAGTGTCCACTTCCCCTCACATCTCAGCGGGAGACACAGCACCTTTCTTCTGGTGGATACCCTCATGCAGTCCATAGACCAAAGGGCTCTCCAGTTGGCTGAGGGCTGCCCTAGCCGACGACATCTCTGCCTTCTCTCCATTTTTCACCTTGCTCTGTTAAAAGCCAAAGGACCAAGAATAGTTGAATAATCTTCTTCCTAGAGTTTCACACTGTTTCTTTCAAGGCCACCAAAGAGTCTTTTGTCACTTTAGGGGAGAAAGATACCTTTCAATGCCTCAGCTCGGCCTCCAGAACTGACTGCAGCTCACCACTTCCCGGTGGCCCCCTTTTCACTTGACATTTGTGACAATCCTTAGCTCCTTATTTCAGTAACCCCGCTCCAGTTAGGAGGTGAGTGAACTTAAACACGAGACTCATTGCAATATAGGCCGTGTATAGCTACTAGCACCAAAGTACTACTTCATCATCCAGATTCTAAAGTCTCAGAGAAGAAAGGGGTATGAGCAGGTTTCTATCCCTTGGCCTTTGCGCTCAATAAATAACCAGTACACTCAAGTTTCATTCATTCATAAATGAACCTTTCAACCTTCCCTTTTTTATTAAACAAAAAGGCAATGATTTATGTGCCGTGAATCAAGTAGCGAATCCCACTAGGATACAGTTTGAGGTTACAGTTTGAGGTGCATTGTTCTGCATTGGGGTGGTTTTGTAATTGTGATGGTTAGTCACAGCTGTCAGCTTGATGGGACTCACCTGGAGAGGAAGGCGCTGTGAGGGACTGCCTGGATTACTTTGGCCAAAACAAATCCTTCCTGCTTCAAGTTACTTTTATCACGGCTTATTTTAGTCTGGGTGCTTTTCCTGCATATGAGCCATCTGCATGCCTGGGGCCCGTGGAAGCCAGAAGAGGGCACCGGATCACTTGGACCTGGAGTTAGGGAGGGCTGTGAGCCAGCATATGGGTGCAGGGAATCAAATGCACGGCTCTTGCCAGAGCAGCAAGTGCTCTTAACCACTGAGGCATCTCTCCAGCCCTTTGTCCGGGTATTTTATTAAAACAGCCGGAAAAGTAAGATAGTAATAAGCCTTGATGTTGATAAAATTCAACAAAACAAATTACTTTTTCGCATATGGCACAAGCAATTACTAAGAGTCCAGTTTCTAAATATGGGTCCTAGCTAAGGAAAGCTTCCTGTATTCCCCACCAAAACTGTTTGACCCTTCGATGGACTATAGAGGTCTCCCTGGTCAAGCAGAAATAGAATCTGTCCAACACTGTGGATGGCCAGCAAGTGTTCAGTCACTCTGGCATAGGACAAGGCTCAGAAACAACCATTATATGAATGCCCTCCTCACCCACCACCACTCCGGGCCAACTCAGAAAGCAGAAGCCAAGGTCATCAGTGGTGAGGACAAACAGGAAGTGAGTGGAGGAAGGTCCTGCCAGGTGACAGGCCTGACAGATGTGAGTGGGGACAGAGCAACCCTAAGGGTGCACGAAGAGAACCAAGAAGGTACAGTGTGGGCCCCCAAATCTGGGGCTCCGGGGGGAGTTCTGGTTGCAAACAGACTCTATTCATGGCAGGCAAAGTGTCCAGTGAGATGTCTGCAGGAGACCTTCTGTTTAGCAAGGAAGACAGACTATTCTCAGAGGAACATGCAGACAGGCCCACAGAAATCCCAATTACCCTCTGAGCCCAGAGAGTGTGACTCGTTACCTTTACTAGCCACTGTGAACACACAGCTGACAATGAGACCTGAAGGAAGGAAAGATTTATTTCAGTTCAGAGTTTCAGGGCTGCCAGTCAGTCACCACTGTGGAGAAGGTAGGATGGAATGAACCGTTGAATCACATTGTCAGGAGACAAGGAGACACGAAGGGCAACATAGGCTCCTTCCTTGATCCTTTTCTTTCCTTTCCTTCCAGAGCGATCAATAAACAGGAAACAAGCCCTAGAATGGCCGCCTGTGGCTCCCAGCAGCCAGTGCACTAGGCTTTCTGCCCCTTTGTGCCCCCTTGTTCACTAGCGTCTGGTAAGGGAGTGGGCTTTCTATGAATGCCCTGAGCTACCTTTGTGCTGTTTTAAGGCTTTCTATTCTACAGACCAGAAAAAAAATTGCCGAAATTAGGAGACATTTGAATGCTCCTCCTCAAGCCCAGAAAAGCTCTTTGCTGTTGCTATGTTTAAGAGCCCAGCAGCGAGTTGTTTGGGCTTATGTCTTGCTGTTATGTAATAAATATGTTTTTCGGCTTTGGAAACCCGAGTGCTGCCTGCAAAGATGGAAATGGTGGTCCCACAATGATGTGTGCCCCAGGGGACACTTGGAAGAGAGTGGGGAGAGGACAGAGTGCTTTGGGAGTGTTCAAAGAGAGATGTATGCTGAGAAGATTTGAATGACTGTTGACTTCCCAAAGGAAACAACAGAGGGGGAGAAGAGGAGGGAAGAGAGAGAAAGGAGGCTACGTGTGCAGCAATGCAAGGGGAATGCGTCATCAGAAACCAAACAAAAAGCTGGCTGTAGAAGACAAAAGAGTTGCAGGAGATGGTCTACTGGAGAAAGGAGGTTTTATTAGCTCTATTACATAACAGTTTACCCTAGTCCCGGCTGCTTAAAATAGCATGCATTTATTATCAGGCAGTTGTGTAGTTCGGAAGTGCAGGCTTTGTTATGGTTTGAATATGTGTCCCCAAAGGCTCTTGAGTTTGTGCACGTAGTTTCCTGATGGGGGTGCTGTTTGGGAAGGTTGTGGAGCCTCGTGGGGTGAGTGGCTCACTGCAGGTAAGCCATGAAACCTGATAGCCCAGCCCCATTTCCTGTTCTCTCTCAGCTTCCTAAGTGTGTGTTCAGTCTGACCAGCTAGCCTCTTGTACTTTCTAATGTCCCTTTCTCATCGGCAGCCACAATCACCCTCCCCCAACAAGGGACTGTGTATGTTATATACACATACATATACATATACATATACATATACATATACATATACATATACATATACATATACATATACATATACATATACATATACATATACATATAAAACTACAAACCAAAACAACCCCTTTCTGTCCTAAGATGCTTTTGTCAGGGTATTTATCACGGCAGGAAGAGGGTAATGAAGATGGGCATGGAGTGCCCAGGTCTCTGCTTGGAGCTCATGTCCCCATTCTCATGTCCCTATGCCATTCTCAGAAGAATGTAGTTGCCCTGGGTTGCAGGACCAAGGTTCAGTGTTCTCACTGGCTGTTGCTCAATTACACCTTGTGGCCCTCTCACAGCACAGCTGTTAGCAGCTCTAAGACTCCATTAGATCTGCTCTGGACGATGCTCTAAGGTGGCCCTTGTAACCTTGTCAAAAGAATTCAGAGGAAACACACAGAGGACGGGACAGAAGATAGTTAACTAAAGAAATAAAGGGGGGGGGGGCAATGCACTCTCACAGAGAGACAGCAGACAGTGACCAAAGAGACCGCAGTCCCAATCGGGCAGTCTTCATACCATTTCTAGAGTCTATAGATTAGAACAAGCAGAGTTTCCTGGGAGCCAATAGTGTGCCTCGGTTCTTTATCAGATGGTTGGGAGCCACCATGTGGATGTGGGAATTGAACTCAGGACCTCTGAAAGAGCAGCCAGTGCTCTTAACCACTGAGCTATCTTTCCAGGCCTCGTTCTTTTTCGGAACGCCTCTGGCTAGGGTGTAGCTCTGCTGTAAGAACACTTTCCTGGCATTCGTGAAGCCCTGGGTTCAATCATGTTTCATTTAGCACTGCTTATGTTGTGCCCGAGTCGAGATACCCCGAAAGACCACCACCAGGAGCCGAGTCCGTTGCAAACCACCTGAGGATCTTTTTATTACAAATTACAAGCTGCAGCTTGGGCCCACACCCCTCACCGCCTAAGCAGTGAGAGCCAGCCGAGAGCCCTGTGCTCAGGTTAGGTGGGTGATATAAAGATTCTGGTCCCTCCCAGCATGCCCAAGGCAGGGGCAATTCCTGCCTGGCAAGCATCTATTGGTCAAAATGCTGCATTTTTAATTGATTGGCTATAGGAAGGTCCCCAAACCATTAAGGATCTGGTGTCCCTCCTTAGGGGGATGGGCCAGTTTCCTAGCAACTGTATCTCTAGTGAGTGGGGAAAGAATGCAGTACAGCAAGTTCTCCCCCTCAGGGCATTACTGGACCTCACCCAGCTAGTTCGGGCCTTAAATTTTAATAATAACGGCTGATTTTTAATCTTTTGGTCTCTCACTTACTCTGGGCATGGTGGTGCATACCTGTGTTTTAGCACTTAGAAGGTAAGGGCAGAGGGATCAGAAGTTCAAGGTCAGCCTTGGTTATATACTGAGTTGGAGGCCAGCCTGTGCTACCTGAGAGCCTGTTTTAAAAACAAACAAAAAACCCTCTATCTAGATAGTTTTAATCCCTGGCAGTTTAGAGTGGCGAGCCTTCTCCCAGAGCCTGGGATCTGCTCAGGTCACATTCTTCTGGCCTGTAATCAGGGTCCAGGGGTTCTAGTCCTTGGTTTTCAAGCTGCTGGTTGTAAGAGCAGCTCTGTCACCGGTGGTCAGGTCTGAGCTGTGTGCTTCCAGGGTTTCGGCCTCTTATTGAAACAAAGGCTCCCACAGATTTGCAGAAATAACAAGAGAACTTCATTCAAAGTGAAGAGCTGAGACAGAGCAGATCCACTGTCAAGAGAGAAAACTGGTACAGGAGTAAAGGTGCTGAACAAACCCCCTCCTCCTACCCCTCCCCGTTACTGCTTGGACCCTCTTTTTACGGTTTTGTGGACTTTCGTTTTGTGGTCTGCAAGAGAACAGACCCCATAGGCTCATTCAATTGAATGTTCGGCCCCCGGTTAGTGGGACTATTTGTTAAAGGAGTTGTGCTGCTGGGGGTGGGCCTTGAGGTTTCAAAAGACCACACCAGGTCTTCCCTCTCTCTGCCTCCTCCCCGTGGATTATGATGCAAAGCTCTCAGCTATTGCTCTAGCACCATGCCTGCCTGTCAGCTGCCATGTTCCCCACCCCATGATAGTCATAGGCTAGCCCTCTGGAACTGTAAGCAAGCTCCCAATTATACACACACACACACACACACACACACACACACACACACATACACATATTCTTACTGTGGTCATGGTGTCTTATCATACCAATAAGCCAGAGGTCTATAAAAAGGAGGGATTTGGTTACTAGCGGTATGGTTTGGGGGTTACATATCTCAACTGACAGGTTCTGTTATATAACCATTTTTCTATTCCATGTATCCCTTCCGGTAAGACATCTGATCTCAATTGCATGCATGCCCAGTTGTGCATAATGTAAGAGAGCAAATAGAAGATTTCTCTTTGAATTCACCTGGAGTCCCTGTTGTGCCTTATTGCACATGCACCCCAGACCAGCTCTAACCTTTCTACTCTTGCAAGTGGATGAGAATGCTTGAATGAGATCTACGTTTCACATTCGGTAAGGAGGTGAGAAGCTTATTCTGCTGTCCAGAGAGGAGTGTGCGTGCGCCCAACTCAGGTTGGGGTCCTAGGTTGCTAACAGGTTGCTAGATGCATTGTTCAAAGTAGGGTATATGGGATTAACACTCGCAGAAGAGAATCTTAGGCTGACAAAAATGCATTAGTATTAGAACGGGTCTGTGTGCATAGCCCAAGCCAAGCGGAGTCCCTAAGTTGTTGAGCTGTTTCTTGTGCTTGCCTGCTTCGGGTCCACCCCTATTGTCTTTCAAACTTGTCAATACCTGACCAGCTTCCTAACCCTGGGAAAGCACTTTCATGCATAAAATCTCTCTAATTTCTTTGACCTGCTTTAATTTTTTTTTAATTTTTATTTATTTAATTTTGGTTTCTCTCTGCAGCCTGGCTGTCCTGCACTCACTTTGTAGACTAGGCTGGCCTCGAACTTGAATAGATCTGCCTGCCTCTGCCTCCCAGAGTGCTGGGATTACAGGCATGCGCCACCGTGCCCGGTTTAGACCTGCTTTTAAACATCTCATCGGATTAAGTCAGACTGGCCCACCCACCCCGAAGGAGGGGATTACACAGGGTGAGTACACCAGGGGGCAGGAATCTTATGGGCCACCTTAGAATTCTGCCTACCACAGTGATCAAACTTTTGTGCTAAGCAGAGACCCATGACACATGATTTTAATACACTGTATTATGGGACGAATGTTTATGCATCCCCCAAAATACTGTTAAAGCCCTCGACAGTGGTGGTCCTTTTGAAGGTGGGTTCTTTTGGAGGTAATGAGGCTAGATGAGGTCATGAGGGTGAAGTACCCAGGATGGGACCAGTGTCCTTAGAAAAAAGAGACACTGGGGACTGGAGCTATGGCTCAGAGGCTTAAGAGCACTGGTTACTCTTCCAGAGGTCCTGAGTTAAATTTCCAGCAACCACATGGTGGCTCATAACCATCTATAATGAGGTCTGGTGCCCTCTTCTGACATGCAAGTGTATATGCAACTAGAACATTATATACATAATAAATAAATGCTAAAAGAGAAAAAGAAAAAAGAGACATCAACTAGGACTTTCTCTTTCTGTCATGTGGGGACACTATAGGGATGTGGCCATCTGCAAACCAAAGAGGAGAGGCGATGATTGTACCAAACCCACCAGCACCCCAGTCTTGGATGTTCCAACCTCCCAAACCACGTGGGGTGAGAATGTGTTGTTTAAAGTGTCCTGCCTACCCTCTGTTGTGACACTTTTTACTAAATAAGCACAAAGAGGAAGGTCTCCTGAACCTACCTCCACACGGGCCTTCTGGAGAGCAAGCTGTTCTCTCTCCAGAAGCCTGCAAACAAAGACACCCATTATTCAGAGTTTTGGTGAGTCTGGCTTCCCCCGGAGGACTTTGCTTGGTTCTGTTTGTTCTTAACTTTTTGAGGGAGGATCTTGCTATGCAACCCAGGCCAGCCTGGAACACACAGTTCGACCCAGGCCGGCCTGAAACGCACTAGACAATCCAGACTGTCCTAAAATTTACTGCATACTCCTCCCAGATACTGGATTACAGGCATGTGTTGCCACACGGGGCTTCCTAAAGGACGGTTCGTTCCTTTATTCACTCGGGGAATGAGTTCCTGTGGTCCTCTGGTTCTTGTCCTCAGGGGTCAAGGAGCAGGTAGGTCCAGGGAAGTGGCCAGAGTGTGGACTGTAAGAAACTGCCCAGAACAGCCCTTGCAGTAAAAGCTACCTGACGTCAGGCCCAGAGGAAAGCAAGCAAACAAACCAACTGTGAAAAAACAACACAAAACACAACCTCACTCTCTTCTTCCAGGGGTACACGTATTAAGACACAAAAAGCCGGGTGGTGGTGGCACACACCTTTAATCCTAGCACTCGGGAGGCAGAGGCAGGTGGATAGCTGTGAGTTCGAGACCACCCTGGTCTACACAGTGAGTTCCAGGACAGCCAAGGCAACACAGAGAAACCTGTCTCAAAACAAACAAACAAACAAATGAAAAGCCAAATCCACACCCCTGAGATTTTCAACCCTGACCCCAGGAAAAGCAGTAGGCTCTCATTGGAAAGTCAAGCAGCTTTTTTTTTTTGGCACCTGATGATCTAAAAGTATAAAGCCATCAATGGCATTACAAAAATAATATTGGCATTAATATAAACCACACACCACCTTTCAGGGAGTCATTAATTCTGATGACCCATCCCTGTCTTCTGTGTCACACCACCGGAATGTAGCTTTCTACATTCCATGGGGGAAGATATGTATCCTGGATTTAGTAGTATATGTGTGTGGTGTATTCGTGTGTGTATCTGTGTGTGTGTCACAATTATGTCACAATCATTACTGATTCTTGTTTCATGATGCTGGTCCCTTTAGATATGTCCTCAACAGAAAAAAAAAAAAAATACAAGCATCGCTGACTCTGACTTCCTGGTGGTTCCTGCCTTTGCTCACATCAACTCAACACAGAGAGCCTCCTCTTGGTCAGATGTTGTAATTGCCAGCTGCAATAACCACAAGCCTGCTCTCTTAACTCTGTAGAACAGACAGGTAACAGCCACAGAGGCACAGGCAACAGTAACAACAGTTACTTTGCCCTTTCTGAAGGGGTGCGGGATAGAGGGTTCTAAGTATTTCCATTTCAGCAAACAAGAGAAAAGCAACCTTCTCACCAAGTACAGTTATCTCTACTTGTTCAGTTGGGTAAACAAAGATTGAAAGAAATGAATTGACTTTCTCGGATCCGTCGGTCCCCCAGGAGAGGCGCAGTCTCCAGTTGTTTGCTCTGCCTGGTTGTCACTTCTTACTCAAGGGTCGGGTAAATAATGGCACCAGAGCGGAACAAAAGGCAGAGAAGCCCAGAAAAGGGATGACTAATCCGTGAGTCAGAACGTTAACCTTCAGAACGGGACGCTGAGGCCCAGCCTCTCTTCTGTTGCCCCCAGAGGATGCTTTGCTGCAGCGGCCTGGAAATCTGACTTTAGTTAGCTATGGTTAGCATTCCCCCCTCCCCCGCAGTCTCTTCCCACACACACCCCCTCCTGAAAATGGAAGTGGAGGTCCGATTTTGCTGGAGGTTGGGAGTAGGGAGAGGAAAGCCTTCACAGGAGGTCTGCAGTTAAGCACTCCAGAATTTAAGAGTTCCAGAAGATGCAGATTTAGGCTCTGGCAACACCTTGGGACTCCAGCTCCACCCAACCCCGGTCCCTCCTGGAGCTGAGGCAAGGGGCTGGTCACATCCATCTGTTATCAGCTCTGAGTTGTATTAGCATTTTTCCTGATTAAGCGCTCAGAAACCGGAAGAGAACCTGGGGGGGGGGGGGTGGATCTAATTTAGGTCTCTCCTCCTTCCTGGAAAGCCTAATGGAGAGGTTTCCTAGAAGATCCTGGAAGAGGTGAGCAAGGGGCCTTCCGGGTGGCCTTTCCCAGGCTCTGCTTTAGACTGGGGCTTGGAGGTGCTTCTGGCCTCCGAGCTAATAACCAGCAAGACACCCGGACACTCAGAATAGAACAGAGAACCTAGGACCTCTTAGCCGAAGATATCTCCACATACGTGGAGATACACCTGTAATTACAGCCCACTGTATACTTCAGTCACAGTGTGCTGTGCTTCCTCACGTGCCTTAGAAAGCGCTCACCAACGTGTCTAAGTCCCCCAGCTCTTTCCAGCAATTCCAGGGCATTTCCATATGTTTACACTCTGGAAATCTCTATCAGTCAGGTTTTTCTAAGGAACAGAACTGATAGAACCAGCGAATACAAATCTACATATTATTTAAGGGACTTCTGAGAGTGGCTACAGGGTGTGGTCCGAGTAGTTCCACAATGTCTGCCTCCTGACCAAAAGGCCCAAGATCCGGTAGATGTTCAGTCCAGGAGGATAGCTGTCTCAGCAGTGCCAGTCTGTGATGGAGTTCCGGGGATGCCCTATAGAGCTCTTGAGTTTTCAGTCCACATTGGAATCCCGAAGAAGTAAGTTCTAACACCAGTGAAGGGATGGCTCAGGATAAAAGAACTTGCCAGGGAGACGGAGGACAAGCGGGCAAAAAGCAAAAGCCCCCTCCTCCCCTGTCCTTGTGTGGGCTGCCATCAGGAGGTGTCGCCAAGATTTAGGGTGGGTCTTCTGACCTCAAATTATGGACTTAGGGTGGGTCTCCCACGTCAAATAATCCAACCAAGAAGGATCCCTCACAGGTTTGCCCATTTCAGGGATAGTCAAATTAACAACCAAGATGAGCCACCACAAAACCTTACATATAATACCATTTGTATGTATGATTTTCCTGCTTTATAATTAGTTAATAATGTATTGATAATGTGTGTGTGTGCCTGAGTTTATGTGCGCCATGTTCATGCTGTGCTAGTGGAGGCCAGAAGAGGGCATCAGGTCCCCAGAACTGGAGTTACAGAGGGTTGAGAGCTGCCAGGAGGTGCCGAGAATCCAACCCCAATACTCTGGAAGAGCCGCAAGTGCTCTGAACTCAGCCACCTCTCCACCAACTCTTGCTGATTAATTTAATATATTTTTTTAACCATTTGTCTGTTTTCTTTTTCACTCATTTTTCTACCAATTATCTTATCCTTTCTGTGTTTTGCCTTTTTTCGGATACGAAAGGATTTTCTGTTTTCTCTCTCTTTTTGTAAAAGATTTATTTATTATGTGTTCAATGCTCTGTCTGCATGTATACCTGCAAGTCAGAAGAGGGAACCAGATCTCATCATAGATGGTTGTGAGCCACCATGCGGTTGCTGGGAATTAAACTCAGGACTTCTGGAAGGGCAGCCAGTGCTCTTAACCTCTGAGCCATCTCTCTAGTCCTATTTTTTCTCTCTTTTTGTTTTTCTTTTGTTTTGTTTTGAAACAGGATCTCCCTTTGCACCCATGGCTAGCCTGGAACTCACAGAGACCCAACTGCCTCTGCCTCCCAAGTGCTGAGATTATGCCTGGCCCAACTTTATTTTATGTATTTTCTCAATAGCAGTCCTTTGTGGCTGGGGCTGTGAATGCAAATATGTCTCAGTCACATGGCGAAGCCATCCCTCCCAACTGGACACCCAGTGAGAGCGAGAAGCCCTTTCCCTTCAGCCCATACTCCAGACCAGTTTCCTAGGGCACAGACAAAAGCTCATTGAGGTAACTAATTAGAATGGCTAGAACCTTGCTTCCTGCTCGCCCGTTTGTATCACTCTTCACGCTTGGCTCACGTGTGCTGCCCCACTGCCGCTTACCACCTTGCCCACGTAGTGTTTTTCCAAACATCGGCACACCGAAGTTCTTCCCTCTCCCTCTCATACAAACTCCTCTGATCTAAAATGTTGTATCAGGTTTGAGGACCTACAAACAAAATTTTCTGTATAAACTTGGCTCCCTCCACCCCCACCCAAAAAAAAGGTTTGTTGCATTGGAGAGAGAGGTACATTGTATAAAGTCTGGGTATTGAAGAGAAGTTCTATCTTCTACTGAGAAGAGATTTCCTGGAGTTGGCTTGTGAGGTGGAGGCGGTGCTTCTCTCTTTGTGTCCAGTCTAGCCACTTTGTTTTAATTTTAATCATGGCATCTTTTTTTTTTTTTAATTTTATGTGTGCATCATATGCATGCAGTGACTATGTAGGCCAGAAGAGGGCATTCGATCCCCTTGGATGGAGTTACAGGATGGCTGTGAGCCACCAGGTGGGTGCTGGGAATCAAACCCAGATCCTCTGCAAGAACAGCAAGTGCTTTTAACCACTGAGCCATCTCTGCAGCTTTCATGGCATCTTTTCAGATGAATAAGTTGCCATTTCATGTAGCCACATCTGTCAGTTATTTTGATTACAATTTCTGGATTCACAGTCTTTCTTTAGGAGACCATACCCATCTCATGATCATTTAAAATTTCTTTCAGTTTTAAAGTTAGTTTCGTGTTAATTTATAAGTTAGTTTTTCTTTATGTTTTAGCTCTTTCAGCATTAGAATGAATGCTTAGGTAAAACATGAGGTGTGGGAGTGCGGTCTGACCCATCTTTGCTCTGTATCCTAGCAGTACCAACTGCTGACTATTCCATAACTGGTTTGAAATCTACTGTTTCTTAGTCTGTTTTGTAATGCTATAATAGAGTGCCTAAGACTGGGTTCCTTATAGGAAAGAAAATAATTTTATAATTCTAGAAGCTGGAAGTCTAAGCTCACGGTATCTTTTTGGTGTATCACCTCATGGCAGAAAGTAGGGCCAAACATGAGACTGACCCCTTCAAACAGGCCTGTGATAGATAATATTGACTGGCAACTGGACCAGATCAAGAGCGACCTAGGAGACAGACTTCTGGGCTTCTCTGAGAGTTTCCAGAATGGGCTAATTGGAGAGTGCTGACAGCTTTTCTAATCTTTCAACCTGAATTTGATTCCTAGCACCCATGTCAAACTGCTCATAGCCACCTGTAACTTTGGCTCCAGAGGAATCCAGTACTCTCTCTTGACCTCTAGGGGGGCGCCCACATGCAGGTGGCATATAGACAGATACATGAATCAAAAACCGTTAAGCAGGCTGGCTAGGTACCCAGGCTGAGTGAAGGGCTCTGTGGTTAAGAGCACTGGCTGCTCTTTCAGAGGGCCCAGCTTCAGTTCCCAGCATTCCATGGTGCCTAACAACAGAATATAACTCCAGTTCCAGAGGATTTGACAGGCCTCTGGCCTCTGTGAGCAATACACGTGCATGTACGCGCACATACACACACACACACACACACACACACACACACACACACACAGGCAAAATATTCATGTGCATAAAATATAAAAATAGACAAGTAACTAATACAGGCTCCTTTCTATAACGCCAATGACTTATTCATGACTTATTCTCTCGTGAGCTAAACTCAGTTAAGGCCTTCCAAATGCTGTAACAGTAGGTATTGAGTTTCTAGTACATAAATTCTGGGAGACACCAAACCACAGTACCATGTAAATTAAGTTCCGCAGGCCATAAAAATATGTGCTTTGTATCTGAAGGCATCAAGCTTTATGGTGATGCCACAGAAGTGCAAACATTAGAGATGACATCAATGGCTGGCATCACACATCAGCACCTGTGTTCTCTGCTCCCTGTGGTTATTTGTACAGAGGTAAAAAAAATGTTCTTCTTTGTAACAAATCATTTTGCTACTAAGACAACTGCTAACAATGCCTCTCAGGAACTGACATACCTTTCAAATAATCAGAGTCCCATAATAAGAGAATTATGAAGGCTTTGAAGAGGTCATTTAAACGTTCAGCCACCCACGCTGTTTTACTTAGGACCTTTCTAGGTTTGGTGGTGCTTAAGTAACCGGGGGTTCAGTAGTGCTGGCGTGGGTCCGCAGGAGCATTCAGCTTGCACTGTGTTTGGAGTTCTGTTTGCCTGTCCCTGATGCCCCTGATGCAATGTGGCCCTGTGAACCCTTTCACCTCCTCCTCTGTCCATCAGCTGTTCCTCGAATCATCTCGCCACTCCTCATGCCTCAGAAACACCTGGTGCCATAGAGCCTAGGCACACAGGTTTGCAGATGCTGGACTCGGTGTGAAAGGGAGGGCGTTCCAATGATGGCTGCTGTGACATGGGCATTGTGTTCTGAGGGGGGTGGTCTTAAAATCAGATAGAATACCCCCAAGATAGATAAAGAGATTACTGCGGGAAACAAGAGTAGTTGATAATATGAGGGTTCTCTTCTCCCCTCTTTCCTCTCTGGTCTCTCCTTCATGTCCCAAGTCGTCTCCAGCTTCATCAGCGTCTTGAGGAAAACTTAAAAGCAACATAAAGCTAGAGGGATGCCTGAGCTGGGCAGACAGGGCACAGCACTGTGGGAGGGGGTCAGGGGAGTACCATGCGGGGGAGGGTGGCTGCCACTCTGGGTCAGGGATCTCCTGACCCGGTGCTGGGCTCCAGCCACCCAGCAGCCAGCCTTCTCACCGTGTTAGAGGACCTTTCCCCACAAACCCCACTGCTGGAGCCCAACCCCCCTGCTGTCACGTCAAACTCTTCCTAACCGGAAGACAACACCTCCCTGGTGGAGGAAGAAGTTCATCCAATCTCACTCTAGGCAAAGGTGTGTGGGGTTATTTTGTTGTTGTTTTTTTCATCCACTTTGTTCTTTACGCCTGGCAAAGTTTGGGTATCGCATCGTATATTTGTGCTTGTTTCAATGTTTTGTTTTGTTTTTTCATGCCTGAAGTCCCCTACTCCAACGTAAAAAGCCAGCGTTAGTTTGTGCTTCCGGTACTTTCTACAGCGTCTTCAACTCATGTCCGCTCACGGTTTATTTGCAGATCGGACTATAAAGCACAGTAGGTCTGCAGTCTTACCTGTCAGCTGCATACCTCCAAAGCTTTCTGGGTGCCCGGCCAACGCTTAGTCAGGGCTGTGGCTTTGAGCCTTCCTGCTTAGAACCCCCTCTTAGAAATACGGCAAGGGGGTTGTTGTGTGAATTTCACTACAACCTTCCTTATTTAGATCAGGTGACTGTGCCCCCTTCCCCAAGCTGAAGGGCTGGCCCGTGATCCCACAAAGGAGGTTTTGTTCACGGAGGGTCCAGGTGAGAGGCAATCCATCACTGCTGGGGCTCAGCCCACTTGAACCTCGAAGCCCCATTTTCAATGACAGCGAGACAATGACATCACCGCAGAGCCTCTACAAAGAGTCCACTATTCGTGCAGGTTTATCTAAGGAGAATTACTTCTAAGCTCGTTCTTGCTGCGTTAGCATATAATGTCATTACAGACTCTCCCCGACTCAGTTCAAGGGCACAGATGATTTGTAGACATTCCCTCAAGTGAAAGAGGACGCTCTAGCCTGGCTTGCCGAGGCTAAGAGGACAACTCAATTTGGAAGAAGAGCCGATTTCTCAGGTAATTGAAGGTTAGGCTGACCTCCCTCCCCCGCGAGGCTAGTTTCTGCAATCTCTTACACAGATCCTCAGTGACAACCCTTATCGCTGTTAACATCTACAGAGCATGGCGCCGAAGATTTATTGGATTTAGAAAAGGTGCTGATTTTTCAAAACAGCAAAAGGCTGTCTTCAGGTCTCCTGTAAAGACCGTGAGCCAATGAATTTTAGAGTGCCCAGCTGGAAGACAAGGGTGAACAAAATGTGAACTGTTGGGGAGTTAATTGTCCTACTTGCTTACAGGTACTGAGGTTTACATGTGTCAGGTAGTAGGCTGCGTGAATGAGCTCATTTCATCTTTACAGCAAAGATCTGAGGAAAAGAGAATTTTTAAAAATTTGTTCTGGTTGTTGTTTGGTGTGTGTGTGTGTGTGTGTGTGTGTGTGTGTGTGTGTGTGTGTGTGTGT
>NW_026596134.1:27546136-27575276 GCF_907164565.1 Psammomys obesus | reverse complement strand
TGTGTGTGTGTGTGTGTGTGTGTGTGTGTGTGTGTGTGTGTGTGTGTTGCAGGCGTGGGAATGAGGGTTGGCATCCATGCACACATGCACAGAGGCCAGAGTGTCCATTGGACATCTTCTGTTCTTTTCTGTTTTATTGACTTGTAACAGACTCTCACAAGGAACTGGAGGCTCACGATTTCAGTGAGGCTGGCTGGCCAGAGGAGTCTCAGAATCTGCCTGTCTCTGCCCTCCAATGCTGGGGGTATTGGCCCGCACAGCCATTCCTGGCTTTTTCCCTAGGCTCTGGGGATTCAAAACCAGGCCCTCTCGAGTACACACCCTAACCCACAGAGCCATCTCCTCAACCCCAAGAGGATTGTTAAGCATTTTCACTTTGGAGCTGAGCAAAGCAACCCTTGGGGTGGTCTGGAACTTGTGAGGCCAGGTGGGGAACAGAAGCAGGATCCTGATGCTAACTACCAGCATCCCGTGGTCCAGGCTCTTACCATGGGCCGTCCGCAAGCAACGGCTACCAGTAACCGGTG
Organism: Psammomys obesus; assembly: GCF_907164565.1. Taxonomy (NCBI): domain Eukaryota; kingdom Metazoa; phylum Chordata; class Mammalia; order Rodentia; family Muridae; genus Psammomys; species Psammomys obesus. The sequence continues at coordinate 27,574,749 of NW_026596134.1, read as the reverse complement.
ATTGCTACAAAAACAAGCTCTGGTAGTGAGTGTTGCTCAATTCAGGGCCTACCACGCTTGCTTCAGTGAACAAATTCATCAAGACCCTTTGTAAGGAGCACATGTTGACGTTTTTTTCCTTTGAGACAGGGTTTCTCTGTGTACCCTTGTCCCTCCTAGACTCTCCTTGTAGATCAGGCTGGCCTTGAACTCACAGAGATCCACCTGCCTCTGCCTCCCTGAGTGCTGGGATTAAAGGCAAGCACCACGGTTCCCGGCTCCATGTTGGCTTTTTTTTTAGGAGACTAAAACATGTTGTTTAGGCTCGGGTGGTGGCTCAGTCTGTAAAGTGCTTACCTGTAGGCACGGGGGCCTGGGTTTGTACATGGTTTAAAAACCATGTACATCAGCAGGTGTGATGTACATGTTTATAATTCCAGCATTAGGGAGGCAGAGATAGGCAGATTTCTGAGCCGGCCTAGATCTAGACTATTTACTATTTAGTAGACTATTTAGTAGACTATTTAACTTGGCTCCAGGCCAAGTTCCTGTCTTACTAAAAAAAAAAAAAAAAAAAAAAAAGTCAGATGGGTGTTGGAGCGATGGCTCAGTGGTCAGAGCTCTAGGTTGGGTTCCTAACTCCCACACGGTGGCTCACTACTAGCCTTAACTCCAGTCCCAGGGGACCCAATGCCCTCTTCCGAATTCCCCGGGTACTGCGTGCATGTAGGGCACAGACATATGTAGGCAAAACACTCTCACACGTAAAAGGTAGAAACAAAAGGTAGACGGTACCCAAGATGACACTGAGGTTGTCCTCTGGCGTCCATGAACACGTGCACGTGTGGGCACGAGAGCTTGCAGCTGTGGACATATGTGCGCTCCACCCCACCCCGCACATGCAATGTGTCATTCTCTAGAAAATGTCAAGCGTCACCTCTTCTTCAGATCTCATCAGTGGCCACTCCTTCCTCACCCGTTCCTCACTGTGAGGGTGTAGCCACCGAATGAAGAAGTGGCTCTCACCAGACGCTGAGCGTAAAACAGCCCCTTAACCTCAGACTCGCTTGCCTCCAAAACTGTGAGAAGTACATTTTCCACTCTTTATTAGCTATGCAGATTGTGATATTTTGTTACAGCAGATGGACTGAGGCAACACCTAAGGAATGAAATTTTCACACAGGAGCTCCGTCCGTCTCTGAATTCCAGCATGATTCAAATGCTTGGGCTGGTGTCAAACAAAAAGCCGTGGCTAGCGGTGCTCTTGAGAACTGAGGCCGCATGCAGCCTCAGTCCCTGATCAGGTTTTTCCTCTGGTGACACCCACTCCAGGGGTCTCCCAGTCATTCCACTGGTTGTAGTCGAGTGGATGTTTCCCGTGCCATTCACGGAGAACTCACTCAGGCCTGTCTTCAACCAGAGACTCACCTACCACAGCCTTACCCCACAGCCACTGGTTTTCCTAGCCCAACCCGGTCCACAGCTGTGTCTGCTCTGAAATTATTTTAAATTTTCACCTGCTCAGTGTTAAGAGGGATGGACGGGGCTTGGGGGGGGGGGTGGCTCAGCATTAAGAGCTCTTCACTGCTCTTGCAGAGGACCTAAGTCCCATTCCAGCACCCACAGCTAGAGGCTCACAACAGCGCATTACTGCAGAGCCAGGAGACCTGATGCCCTTTTCTGGCCTCCATGGGCAGCTGCACTCACAAGTGCGCATAACCACGCCTAGACACACAGGTAGATACACGACTTAACATAAATCTTAAAAAGAAAAAAGAGGGGTAGATAGTGCACTGGCCAGCTGAGTAGCCAGCCCATATTAAACCGCCCAAAGTGGTGTGAGGGGAGACTAAGAACTAAAAACAGCTGACATCAGTTGTCCACTTGGGGCCAGGTGCTGCGCCGGGCACTCTGCCACATCACCTCACCTCCTTCTCCCAGTTACTCTTAGTCTTATTTTCTAGAGGAAGAAACTGAGGCCAGGTGTGGGGAATGATCCCACCCCGAGCCGTGCAGCTGTTGCACAGACCTAAGTGGTCCAAGTAGTCCTCCCGGCTTCACCTTCTAAGCTTTTGTTGTCCACTGTGCTGCTTTCCGGTGGGCGCCTGGAAGCTAGAGACTAGAGAAGCTCAGGAAGTTTCCGTGGAAAGGGCAGAAGTCGAGCTGGATGTTGAGAGCTGCGTTGAGGAGGGAGGTGAGGAAGCCACACAGAGCTGGCTCGGTGTTCCTGCTCTCTCCACAGTGGTGGAGAAAAGGTGAATTAGACCATCCGGTGGGTGGCATGGCTAATTAATTTAAATTCAGCACTTGCCTTGCCAGTTGAGCTTAATCTTATTATAGCATATCTAGCCACATGTCTTCTGTTTGTGCAGATTTTACACTCAGGGATTCTTCAAGTCAGTCAAAGTGCATCTGCGTTAAGAAAAATTGTTTTTGTATGTGTTAAAAACAACTGGCCCGATTCTGTGTCCTCTGAATCAACAAGTAAAGTCAGTTTAGCTCCTGTCGAAAAGGTAAAGAGTGATGTGCTATAGGAGAGAAAGTATATATACGTAACCGCCTCTCTTTTATTTCTAGCACATGGTATGATGTCCAGAAGAATAAATTTACAGTGTTTGGCCAATAGCTGAGAACAGCACATTCAGCTTGAGCTTGGCACAGGGACAGCACCCTTAACTTATGCCTTGCCCTGTATGGTAAGTGTGCAGGTATTTCCATAACCCAGAGCTAATGGCCAGAGAAACAAATCTGACTTGAAATATCCCACATCTGACATAGGGCACACCATCTCGCTTATTCTGCCTGGCACTGTCTTGCTAGGAAAGTAAGTACCTCTTACAGAATACTGTTTCTGAACTTCGTTCCTGAGCCGTTCAATTTTCAGCTTCCTGAATCTGTGTCCTTGTCTGTCATTCTCATTCCCGTTTTCAATCTTCTTGTCTTTTTTTTTTTTTTCTTTTCCTGAAAGTAATTTTTCCAAAGACATCTTTTGGTCCATGTAAGAGGGAAATGACTTCATTTTTCTTTTGCATCTCTAAAAGAACTTTTTCTATTTCGGGAAGGCTGAGATCAAGTGACGTCGCTGCTGTGCATCTGGCAACCTCTATCCTCTATCCTCTGGAGGATAAGCATCACCACCAGCAACCATGCAGTCTACGTGGATCCAGCCTGGCTTCCACTCGAAAGCCGAGTGGTCCAGGCCTTCGAGGTCACAGACTTGGGTCACGTGTCAGTCAGCAGAGAACCTTGAGTTGTTGCTGGTTGATATGGAACCCCGTGGCATGAAACAGGAAGCAGATGGGCCTGTTGTAGCCAGCCCTCTGATCACGTGAGATCAAGCCTTGGAGTGCAACCAGTGTTGATACGGAACAGAGACGGGAAGAAACCAATGCAGTGCACTGTCACAGCTGTCCCCCTAGTGCATGGTCACTCTGCTCTCCGTGCTGCCCATGTCGCAAACCAGGCAAGTAAATCACCTCCCTCTTGGTGTACTAACTGCGGCAGGCTAGACTATTCACCATAGAAAGGGCTTTTCGCAAACTTACTCTTGGCATAGTAATGTGAGGCAAGCTCAGTGGGCAGATGGCTGTCTTCCAAGGGTGTCAAGCATGGTGGCATGTGCCTGTAATCCCAGGGTTTGGGAGACAGGCAGGTCATGAGACTGCAGTCATCCTGGGCTATTCAGCAAGACTCTGTCCCTAAGGTTTTGTCATCGTCCCCATAAGGCTGACAGGGAGCAAGGAGAGTGAGGGGTAGACAAGACACCCTTGCTTCTTACAAACTTTAGTCTGGAAATCACAGAAATCAAATCCAAGCATCCCTAGCTAGAATGCAATAACATGGTCAAATTAGCATAAAGGAACCCAGAAAGAAAGCTTGAATTTTCAGTACCCCCTTAGCCACAGACAGGATGCTGACAAAGAACATTAACATTAACACTAACATACTGACATAGAAGGCACACAGCTTCTGTTCCAGGTTCCTAACTGTCCCTGTTCCTCAGTGCCTAGCCTCTCTCTCCTCTCCCAGCCTCCTCCCACCTCTGGCACATTCACCACATTCCCAGCGAGCAAACCCATTCCACCAGGCACCAGCGAGCAATAAAGATTTCACTAGAGATCTCCATGACATCTGTTCTTCCCTTCAGAAGCTCTTCTCCCTTGCCAGCGTCTGCACCTCACCTGTCACTCTTCTCCGGCCAAGCCCTTCCCTTCCAACATCAACAGCTCCTCAAAGCTTCACTGCTCTTAGTCTTTTGCCCACTCTGCAAAACAGAAATCTGGTAGTAAACCACAAATCAATGACACGTTTTCCCCAACTCCAGCACAGCACCTCAAGAAACTTAGAAAATTATTCACTGAACAGGAAAGGTCTCTTCTTGGAACACGGTTGAGTGGGAGTTTCTACTAAGATAATTTTTTGTCAGAAAAATTCATTTACATGGAAAAAAGACCAGAAGGTTATTCTGAAGTATTAAGTGTTTGTCTCTAGGAAATCAAAATAAAAGGGTTCCCCCCCCAGGATTTAATTTTTGTTTCTGTATACTTTAAATGTTCTGTAAAATACATGACATATTTCTTTAATAGTCTAAAATACATATAGTTAAAGACTTAGTCTTTCTCTAACATCATTGATCATTACAGAAATGCACACCTTTAATCCCAGCATTTGGCAGGCAGAGGCAGGTGTATCTCTATGAGTTCAAGACCAGCCTGCTCTACAGATCAAGTTCCAGTACAGCTTGACTACACAGAGAAATCCTTTCAAAGAAGAAGGAGGAGGAGAAGAAGAAAGAAAGAAAGAAAGAAAGAAAGAAAGAAAGAAAGAAAGAAAGAAAGAAGAAAGAAAGAAAAAAGATGCAAATCAAAGCCACAGTAACATAATAATTCACACTTAGTAGGAGCACTATAATGAAACACACACATCGAGGAAAAAAGTCATTATTAGTTCATTTTCTGTTGCCATAACACAAATAACTGAGGTTGGATATTTTATAAAGGAAACAGGCCTGTTCAGTTCTCAATTTGGGAGGCTGAAGTGCAAGGCCAGGTGGCCTATTTCATCTCTGGTACAGGGCTCCCTTTGCCTGAGAAACATCATGGCTGATGGTTTTATGACGAGAGGTCATGCACAAGGGAGAAAACGTGTGCCAAAACAGGAAGTCAGAGACCAGGGTTCCAGGGATCAGTTCTGCTCATTTTTATAACTACCCACTCATGAGAAGTAACCGGGACCCAGTGAGAAACAAGCTTCACGTGTGAACCACTGGGAACCACACCTAAGCTTTATCCAAAAAAAAGGCCAAGGCTGTGGAAAGAGGCCATCTTTGCCTTCCTGGTAAAATGGTACTTCAGTGGAAAACAATATGGAGACATCTACAAAAAACCAAACATGGAATTACTGTGTGGTTTTGTAATTCTGTGAACATACCCCCAAAGAGTTAGGAATTTGAACAGATGTTTGCACACCTATGTTCATTGGCAGCATTATTCCATAACCAGATGGTGAAAACAACTCGGTATTTGTTTAAAGATGAATGCATAAGCCAAATACAGCATAGACAAATGAAAAAAAAAATTTATTTTTAGCCTTGATAAAGGAAGCTCTAAAACTTGCTGGGTCTGTGAATGAGCCTTAAAGGCATTATGCTAAGCGAAATAAGCCAGTTATAAAAGTACAAATATTGTGTGGTTGCACTCATCTGAGCTTCCTAGAAGACTGACATTTACAGAGACATAATTAACAGTACAGCAGTTACCAAGGGCTGGGAGATGAAAAAGATGGGAGTTTTTATTTAATGAGCATAGAGTAAGGGGTGATGGAAAGTTCTGGAAATAGGTGAATGTCGCAGCCTTGTGTGGGTGTCATGCCGCAACCTGTGCACTTAAAAATGGGTAATTTTATTCTATGTATATTTTCGATTTGTTTGTTTATTTTTGTTTTCTGAGACAGGACTTCTCTGTGTAGCCCTGGCTGTCTTAGAACTCTCTCTATAGACCAGGCTGGCCTCGAACTCAGAGATCCACCTGCCTCTGTCTCCCAAGCACTGAGATCAAAAATGGGCACCAACACACCTGGCGAGGTTTTTGTTTGTTCGTTTTTGTTTTGTAATAAGAAATGCATCTCCCATAGGCAGTTTTACCTCAGTTTTTTCTTAACCTCGTAGCTTATGACCTCTAGAAATCATATATTTGGGGGACATGGTCAAAGGGTGTTATCAACCTGTATGAAAATGTTCTTATGAAACTCAGTACTGTGTTCAATGGATATAAGCCAAATAGCGATAATGATAAGGCTGGATAGAGGGCTGTGAGAAATGTCTGCTTCTCCAGAGGACCTATGTTAGATTTCCAGCACCTGTGCAGTGGCTCCAGTTCCAGGGAATCCAGTGCCGTCTTCTGGGCTCCTTGAGGAACCAGGCACACAAGTGGTACACAGCCATGCATACAGGCAAAACACCCATACACATAAAAATAAAAATTAAAATTAAAAACAAGTTTTTTTAAAACAATATAATTTAGTCATTCCATCTGTTCATTATTCATTTTTAAGCTGAATTTGTAAATGACATTAAGAGCGTTCCACCTGTATTTACACAAGGCTTAGGGAAGTTAATAGATATGGCTCAATTTCTTAGGGGACTTCCCATCCAATAAGTAAAAAAGGAACTAATTACAGTATACAGTGAGATGAAACAATGGACAAGTATCGAGGAGCAGGCAGGGACTGCTGCCTGGAATTTGAACAGGAGTCCTCTATAGTGCGTTTAAGCTAAACCTTTGAGAAATGTGGGTGAACACAGAGTTGTATTTGAAAGCGGGGGTGAAGAGAGATGGAGTATGCTGGGATACGAGCAAGCCAAAGAGGCTACCAGTCCCACCCCAAGAAGTTCCCAAATGGTCTCAGGGCATCTCAAGACATTGATCATGCTGGCTGAATGCAGACAGGAAAGCAATGTGAGGCCATGAAGTGATGGTGTCATCTTTACTGGAGGGATGACCCAGAAATGGGGCTGAACTCAGAAATCCAAGCTGAAGCTGACAATGCATCAGAGCTAAGACTGAGGCTGGCTCAGTGGTGCTAGTCTAGATGTCGGCAGAGCGGCCAAAGCTCTCTGTGTAAGCTGGGCACCACTCTGCTCCTGGCAGGGCCTGATCGTGAGCAGCTGTTGGGCCTGCTGTCTGACAGTAAAAAGAGTAGAAGCCATTTTCATTAAATATAAAAGCTTAGGCAGTGTTTCCTGTCAGCATCTTGGACTCAGCCAATTTGCAGCATATTCATTTCTTAGCCTAATACATACACAGTAGATTTATTTCCAGAGGCTGCCATGAGATTAGGACACAGCTGAGTAACCATCCCTGTGGGCCAGTAGTGAAGAGAATAGAAATTGCTGGGGAGCTGGAAGTCCAAGTCAGCCATTCTGCATTGTTGGAACGGGGGAGCTCAGCCCTCCTAATAGAGGCTGAATAAATTGATGTCTTGACCCTAGACAATCTCAAGGACAACTCATTGTTGTCAATCAATAAGTCACTCTTGTCCTTTGGTGTCTTTATTCTTTGAAGCCCTGACCATGTCTGGCTTCCTGCTTTCTCTTGGGCACTTCTGCCCTAGGTCCTCAAGCCTCCTGCTACATCAGCTGCCTCCCCTAAAGCCACACTGTACCCGAGATCCACGAGCTTTCACAGCTATCGCTGATGTGTCCCCGGCCTGGACATAAAAGAATATCTTGATGTTTTTGTGGAAAATCCCAGGACTCAACCGCTCTCGTGTTCCAAGTTCCCAGGATCCAGCCGCCTTTGGTGAGTCAGGCCCTGACATGATCTTACCTCCTTGGGAGGCTCTTTAATTCCCCCAGGTGGGCTAGATTCATGAAAAACTGGAAATCCCCCGCCTGGAGTCAAGGCACCCAGGTCTTGAAACACAGAGCCCTGGCTACTTTTCCTGGAAAGAAAGAGAAGGAGTTCTCCGTCCTTCGTTTTCGCTCCTCTCTCGAAGGATGGGGAAAAAAAGAAGCTGAAGTGATTTCTGAATGAGTCACCTCCTTGCACATTGATAGTCTCGCTCTCGCTCTCTGATACCTGCAGACATATCAGCTGGCATCCCTAGTCTGGCACCATGAAGTCTGCCAGAGCCACTGCTCCTAGCACCTTTTTTTTTTTTAAGTCTACCCATAGAGCTTTCCTAGGACCCTACACTGAAACTCACGGGCACTCCTGCCTGAGAAAAGATCCGCTGCGGCTGAATGGCACCTCCCACTCTTCCCCACCTACTCCTGCTGTTCTCCCCAGCACCTCAAGATGCCTGATTCTGATTGCTGTAGGATCAATACCCTCATGCAGAACACAAATGGCTGAATGCTAGAAACCTGAGCTATATGTCGGAACCCTCGGTCCTCTCGTATTTCCAAAACTACTTTGGAATTAGGGTCCAGGCATGTGAAGCCCAAGGGAACACTGTCATTTGTGAGGAAGCCAGCTGTCCCCAGACACAGGCCAAGAAATCCTAGGCTCTGATGGCCTGCACTCAGCTATGTGGTCCAAATGCTTCAAAAGTGACCCAGTGGCTCCAATTCTGATCATAGCAGAAGGGGCCCTCGGTTGGCTTTTCTCAGAGAGGACGGAGTCATCTTCCCTGCTCTCCCTCTGGTCCACTCATGGGTCTTTCTTGTTTCCCCTCAGATGCTTAAACTCCAGTACTCCCTAGTGGGACATTTCTACTTCATTTCCTCACGTGTCTGTACAGTTATTTAAGGAAACTCCCGACCTCAGATTCTCTCTCTCTATTGCGTTTTCTAGCCTGGTGTGGCACCTGGGGATGGCAAAAGCTAATTTCCTCTCCGGATCCCAAACTAAGGGACTTGGTCCAAGTTCTTCACACAACATTCTCGGCCAGGCCTGGTGGGGAATACTTGTAACCTTAGCTGCTCAGGAGGCTGAGGCAGGGGGACAGCAAATCCAAAGCTGTCCTGGGTTACTTAGCAACCTTGAAGATGGCCTGGGTAACTCAGCGAGACCTCAGAATAACATTTTATAACTGATTTTAAATTATTATTATTATTAGGGCCTGTGCACACGCCCACTGGTACGTGCATGATAGGCTACAGTATGCGTGTCCCGGTATGAGGACACCTTTGGGGAGCTGGTTCTCTCCTTTCATTTAGGATCTAGGAATGAAACTCAGGTCGCCAGGCTCACATGGCTACTGCTTTTACCCACTGAACCATCTCACAAGCCTTAAGATAAGATTGTTAAAGAATCAGGTACAGCTCAGGGACCCAGTACTTTCCCAGCATGCTCTAGGTCAATACCTAGTAACGTGCACACAGAATAAGAGGATTCTCTAACACTGGGGTCTCCTTTTCCAGCCCAGCCCTGCAGACTCAGGCCAAGCCTCACTCTAGTCCTATAACCAGGTGGCTGGAATGTTTGGTGATGGCTTTAAGACCTCCATCTGCGTGCCAGCTCCTGCCCTCCTCAGCCACCAATCCCCAGTCTAGAAGCTGCATCCATTCATCCTCTCTTGGTTGTGGTTCAAGTCTCCATCCTGCTGCCGGTCCCGCGCATGCTCAGAGCATCCGATGATCTGATTTATGTTTTCCAGCTTTGTCGCCTCACCCGCATACCCAGGCCGGCAGATTATTTTAAGCGCGTGAATCAGGGTGTCTGGCATGGCTTCCTCTACAGCAGAGCTCCGGCTGCAGGCATAATGAAGTTGGGAGGGGGAGCAGTTCAACTTATCAGGGAGGAGCTTTGTGTCTGTAACTAGTCTGCCTGGCAACAGCACCGGGAAAGACGCTGGTCCCTTGGTATCAGTGTCAAAGCCCGCACCCCCAGAGACCAGCATCTTCTGCATTGTTTTCCTCCGCAGGGGGCTGACTGCGCTCCTCTTCTGAAAAGGAAGATACAGTTCATAAATTCCATCTATGCCTGTTCCGACCAATGTCCGCTAACATGCCACCAGATACGGAGACGTGGTGAGCAGCGATGTCACCGGGCTGTGGTCACCCATGGACCAGTTATAAATGAATCACAAAGAAGTACATTTCTGTGCTGAAATGGGTGGCTGGAAATGAGTTGGCACAGAGCAGCGCTCACTGACCTCTAGGACCTTTTGTGGGTATCTTATTTGCAGAATGGGGCTGGAGACAAGGGGAGAGGCTAGCGTTCTTTCCCATGCCCATTGTCCTGAGCATGCCCTGATGCGTCAGTCCTGTCATAGTCCTCATCCACACAGAAGGAGGAGCAGAGCTGATAAAGAACTGTCATGGACTTCCCAGCCAGCACTTGGGGTGACTTAGACATCTCAACCGGTGACTGTCATAACTGAAGCTGAACCATGGTGTGTTGGATAGGACCTGGCCCTGGCTCTATTGAGACTTGAGGTATCCTGAAATTGTGTTTCCTTTCCCATCTCCAGCATCCTTCCCACCACCTGGAGAATGAGCCAATGATCCCACAGGAGTCTTTCTGGGATCTGGCATTCTAGGATTCCAAGTCAAAGATAGCTTTACCATCCTAAGAAAGCAAATGTTTAAAACATTCCTATAAACGTTTAGATGTCAGATACCTGACTCCTCTGATTCTCCCTTCTCATCTCTGTGTGCACATGAGCCTTCAGGCTTCAGTGTCCCCCAAGCATACATAGGCCATGGTATCTGGGAAACATTTACATTTTTAGCATCAGTGTAATTCTATTTGGTTTCATGCCACAGGAAGTTCAAGCCTGATTCAATTAAGGGGTTTTACAAAATGAGATTTTAAAAAGGAAAGACAATGCATTGCATATGTTTACATTGTTATTCAGTAAGGCACACTGGGGGCAACTTGTGCTCCAGTCCAAGAATCTGTTAGCAATCCACCGAGTCGAATAGTTTACTGTCTTATTTGGAAGCATGGAATTTTGGAACGGGCGAGGGCTTGGAAGGTAGGCAGGCACGGCCTGTAAAACAAGGGCAAGGGGACTTTGGGTTCATTCTTGCACACCGCTCGGCTCCTCCTGATGTAGCCTTCGCGGTGTGGGCCTGAAAATCAAGCAGAAAAAAAAAAGCCCTCTGTTAAACCTGGCGATGAGAAGGTGGTCCGCAACATAAAGCAGAATCGGAGTCGGTCTGCTTCTCTTTCCACAGAAAGCTTCCAGAGTAGGGGCGAAATTCTTGCGTGTCAAGAAGGGGTGGAGACAACTGTGCAGATGACAGGCAGAAGGAGACGCTCACCCCGGGTAACAGCTGCAGCTGGCTTTTTCCATAAAACCCACACTGCAGCAAAGCAAGCCTCCTTGGGAACAGAACAGGAGACAACTCAGGATTAAAAAAAAAATAAAAAAGGAACTTTGAGCCGCTGTAAACAGAGAAACCAAATAGTCTCAGAAACTGGCCAAAACCTCAGGTCTGGGTACACAGGCTTGCTGGCAGTGGAGGCTCGAAGAGAAACTCAAACAAACAAACAAAAAAAAACCCATGAGAACAAAGATCCTGAGATGACCCAAATTTGAGTAGCTGGGGAAAGTCCCGAGCTATGAAATGGGAAGACATTATTCAAATGTGAAACGTTCTCCATGGGTTCAAGGTTAAAGCTTGATTCCCAGCTGCTGCCACCACTGTGGGAGGTGTTGGAGCCCTTAAGAAGTGGGCCTAGGTAGAGGACAGGGAAGTGGCCATGTCTTTGAAGGGGGTCTCTTGTGCATGCCTTTCTCTTCCTCATCTTCCCTGTTCCCCAATACTGTGACATGAGCAGCCATGATGCTTCTCTGTTGCAGTAGGACTAAAGGCAGTGGAGCTGAAACCCTTCAACTGTGCCAAATAATACTCACGATCACTCCTGAGGAAGAGATGGAGAATTCAGCTGAAGTGCAGGAGAAGAGAGTATTGGAGATCAAGGAGCCAGATTCAAAACAGTGACTGTGAAACGTCTAGAGCTCTTCTTGCTTATGTAACCATGGCTAGGTGACCATTTAAAATAACTACATTGCAGTTTTGGCACAGCCAACAGAATGGGAGAATATAGAACGATCAGGACAGAATTATTATCTTTAGTCAATGTCATCAGATATTAGAACTGAGTACAAGGTCAGTCTGTCTCTCCAAATGCTTACAAGCCACTAAAGAAGCAGCAGAAAGGAACTAGGGCCATCTGAATATATTACCAAAAATTATAGGAATACTTATTATAGGTCGGACTGGTAGGGAGGGGTATTTGTGTCAGGGACCAATGCTACGAGCAGCTCTCAGGTCTTCCCTTCTACTGACTCCCACTCTGCCAGTGATGTTCCCTTAGGATGGCTGTCCTCAGGTCCTTGTAGGGATAAATGTGGGTAATGGTATTTAACACAGAGGAAACAAAAGGCCCTCACTCACAACTTCTTAGGAGCAAGGAATTTTTTCCCAGGAGCACCTCCCTCAACTTTCCCTCACATCTTGTGAGTCAGAATTTCGTCACAGACTCCCAAGGCCAAACCACTGGCGATGGAAATGAGATCAAGAGACTACATGGAAACTGATAAAGCTTGGGTCCGGAGGGACAGGCCTTTCCCTGGAGCACATGGTCATCAGACCCAGGCGAAAACTCTAGATAGACATCATAAGGAAAGAACAAAGATCCCAGCAGCATGTGGAGTCGCTCTGGTTAATGGCCACAAGGAAAGGAGGTTGAGACTCCTCCTCCTCCTCCTCCTCCTCCTCCTCCTCCTCCTCCTCCTCCTCCTCCTCCTCCTCCTCCTCCTTCTTTGATCTCTCCTTCAGGGACAATTGTAATAGCCAAGTAACCATAGCCAACATATTAGTTGACACACCCAACACTTCTTAAAGAGAGGACTCTCAATTCTCAGAGCTCCGACTCAGCACAGTACCTTTTCTAGCACACCAAACTGCCCTTTCCTGGTAGCTGAGGCTCAGCACAGGATTTAGACATGGCTGACTTGGTGATCAGAGTCAGAGCCATTTTGGTGGAAACAGGAAGGCTTTCAGAATCAGAACTGTTTTGATTGTTGACCCAAATCTTTATCTTTGAGACAAGGCAAAATAGCATGATTTCTCTAGGCCCACCTACACCAAACTTCTTTTGCCATGTGATTGCATCAAAGGAGGTAATATTTTGAGGACTACCATAACCATAAATGAGGCATTCTCCAAATTCATGAAAAAAGGTGTTGTTACAGGGCTATGGAAAAAAAAAAAGAGAGAAATGAGTAACAAAAACCCTTATTTTCTCTTACTACTATTATCTCACCTTCATACAACACAAAAGGAAACAAACAAACAAACAAACAAACAAAAGGTGAGGAGTAGGGAAAAGGCTGCAGGACATTAGAGGAAAACAACTAAAACTGCTGCTGTGTGTCTGGGAAGTACTAGATGAAGATGGATATTATATTCATTGTAATAATATAATGAAATTTGACCTCAGGATCCTGAAGTTAAATTCTGGAAAAATGCCACAGAGACAAGAGGTAAATGACACACACTAGACATTGTGTTGGGGACCATGGTTCCTGGTGGGTTTTCCTGTCCCTCTGTCTTTTATCTTCCTGATAGTGTAAATGTGTTACTGGTCCCCTCTTAGGCTTTCCGAATCCAGTGTGTTCTACTCTAACTAAACTGGCCTGCCGTGTCCCGGAAACTCAGCAAACAAATCTAACCGAAGCTGTGATGATGACATAAAAAGACATTGCCTTCCACCACCAACAACGCTGACAGAATTGCAGATCCTGAGTCATTTTTCCATGATGGGGAGGCCAGCTAATGGCTACCGTGTGATTGATGACAGGCTTCGAGTCTATTCTAAACACAAGAGGCAACTTCTGTGGTTCAGCGTCCCCTACCTCAGAGATGAGTCAATAACACAACGAATTGCAGACAGATCTGAGAATTAGGGACCTTTGTGTATGCATCTACTCCCTAACACTCCTCATCTCTCTCCATCTGACCTCAGGGAACAGCTTTCTTTGCTTTCTTCTTGCTGCAGAACCAGGAGCTTTATGGCCCCACCTGTGGACCCAGATACACAGAACTAGCAATCCCAACCCCAGAAAAATTCCTCACCCCAGAAGAAAAGCAGCTTAACTTCTGAAGCAGATTGCCATTCTTTACTGCTTATTCACCTTGATAGAAAAACTCTCCATCTGGTCCCTTGTTTTGTTGGATCCTAGACTTTTTTTTTCTGTTCCTCTAAATTACTCTCTTCTATGGCTTGATTCATCCTAGGTCTGGCAGATGTTGGCCAATCGGTTAGGCAGGAACTACTCTATAAAATCCTCCCTGAGCTGGGTGTGGTGGCTCATGCCTTTAATCCAAGCTCTAGGAAGGCAGAACTTGGGTAACTCTGTGAATATGAGGCCAGCCCAGTCTACGTAGTGAGTTCCAGGACAGCCAGCATTCCATAGACAGACCCTGTCTCAAAACAAAACAAAACAAAACAAACAAAAAACAAAACAAACAAACAAACAAAAACCCAAACCAAAACAAAGTCCTCCCTGCTATGTATTTCAACCAATTGTGGAATGAAGTAGAGAAAAAGTGTGTTTTGGATTCCTAGTTTGATAAGATTTATCACACACACACACCCCTTTAAACATATAAATACTCTTTTTCCTCCTGTTCTATTAAATTGTGTAAAGAGAGGAGAAGAATAGCCGGGGGGGGGGGGGGGGGGCGGGAATGGCACACCAGAACTCTGGCTCCTGAATTTTTATTGTTAAAATCAAACAATTGGGATTTTTATTCTTTATAACAACAAGAGGCAGAGGCAGGCAGATCTCTGTGAGTTTGAGGCCAGCCTGGTCTACAAAGCAAGTTCCAAGGACAGCCAAGGTACAAAGAGAAACCCTGTCTCAAAAAAAAAAAAAAAGTAGAGGAATATTAGAAGAGTCTATTCTCTCAATAACAAGAAATGTGTCAGCAACTGCAAATTAATATGAAAATTTCTAGATGATAGCAAAGCATGGAAGATTGAGTACATATTGTTTCTTCTAAAAGTAAGGCTTACTTTGTTTATCGCATAGGTAGAAGAACTTCTTGTCATCAGAGACCGGAGTTATTTACTTCAATTATCTTGGTGGGTTTCAATTCCGCCTCCTCCTCTTCCCTTGAGAGAAAGAACACTTTTATTAAAAAGGAAACCCACATCTCTTTCTGCAGATCAGCACCTGTGATGTCACAGAAGAAAGCGTTTATCAACAGCCTCCATGGGAATGGGCGTAGGATCTTGGCTCAGATAACATTGCTGAGTTCTAATGTCACACCTCAGGAGGGACAAGCCTGAGCACACACTTAGGTACGTGTATGCCAGAGAACATAGACAGATGGCCAATAAGCACATATTGTAAGGGAACCGCAAACAAAACAATGATGTAGGACCTAACTAAAATTAACACTGCTGAGGGTGTAGAGCAGCAGGGACGACAATTCCTTATTGATAGGATATCAAATGGTACAGCTGATTTAGAAGACAATTTGGCAGTTTCCTAAAAAGTTCAACATTGGCTCACCATAGGATAGAGAAAGCAAAAACCTGTATATTGCCAGAGAGAAGTAGAAAATATGTGTTGTCACAAGGGCATACAACTGTCTATAATAACTGTTTTTCATTCTTCAAAACTAGAAATTGTTGCAGGATATTTGATACCTTTGTGAACCCCGGAGATTGTGAACTGTAAAAACCTGTTTCTTCTCTGGCGTGGTTTAGCCCTGATACACACCTTTACCCAGGAGCTTCCTGTACACAAGATTTAATAAAGTCAACCCTAGGTCAAGAGATGGAGCAAGTAACGAGCTGACAGGGGTTTATCAGAAAGGAGGGACATTGAGTTGAAGGGTATTTAAGACAGCAGGGAGAAGAAGAAAGAAGAACTCTTTGGCTTTTTCCTTCTGGGTTGTCAGGTGAGCTAGCAGGCCTTTTCCTCCTGGACTCTCCGCTCAGGTAGCAAGCTTTTGGTCTTGGGCTTTTGTCTTTTAGCTTTTTGGCTTTTTCCTTCTAGGACGTGAGCTGAATGAAAAGGTCAGCTGGGTGCTTTCTGTGCCTCTATGAGCTAGCAGGTTTTCACCCCAATATCTGGCTCCTGAGTTTTTATTGTTAAAATAAAACAATTGGTATTTTTATTCTTTATAACAACAAGAAACCACCTAGATGTCCTTCAGTGGGCTCTCCACAGTGATAATCTGTGTGGCACCTGTCCAGTGGAATTATTCACCATGAAAATGAAAGGAGCTATCAGCCACAAAAAAAAATTTAAATACATACTGATAAATGAAAATATCCAATCTAAGAACCTTGTATAATTTATCATTCTAGCTTTTTTGTTTTTCCACATTTTAAATTTAAATTTATTTTTATAATTTATATATTTATAAATTATATAGCAATTTATATAATATATCCCAGCTGTACATAGCCCCCTCCCTTCTCTCCTCCCAGTACCACCCTCCCTCCCTTTTCCCCCTCTCCCTCTCCCCTATTCCTCAGAAAGGGGGAGCCCTCCTTGCCTACCACCTGACCCCAGCCTATCAAGTCTCATTAGGACTGCTCGAATCCTCTTCCTCTGTGGCCTAACACTGCCTCCCCACCAGGGGGAAGTGATTAAAGAACAGGCAACAGAGTCCATGTCAGAGACAGCCCTGCTCCCCACAGAGTCTAGGGAACCCACATGGAGGCTGAAGAGAAGGAACAGGAGGGAAGCCTATCATTCTAGCTATTTAACTTTCTGGAAAAGGCAGAATTATACACAGTGTCTTACTTTTCTACTTCAGTGGCAAAGCACCATGCCCAAGGCTTTCTTATGGAGGAAAGCATTTAATTTGAGGCTCATACTTCTGGAGGATGGTAAGGTCCATGACTATCATGATTAGAACCATGGTGGCAGGCAGGCATGGTGCTGGGGCAGTACTGAAAGCTTACATGTTGAGGCGGAGAAAGAGACCCTGGAAACCTCCAAGCTCACCCTCAGTGACATAACTCTTCCAAGAAGGCCCTCCCTCCTAATCCTCCCCAAACAGTTACACCAACTTCAGACTGAGCATTCAAATATATTAGCCTATGGGGGCCATTGTTATTCAACCCATAACAGACACTAAAGGGATCATTGGTTGCCAGGGATCCTGATAGAAAAAGACAAATAGGCAGAGCACAGGGGATCTTTGGGCACAAGGCGTTCTGTGTAGCACCCTAATGCTAGATACAAGATACCAGACATGTGTCAAACCTCACTGAGTATATAACCCAAAGAGCAGACCCTGGGGTTAAGTATTCAGTCTCACCTATTAAAACCAGATTCCCCCCAAATATTGATAACAAATATGAGTTTCTAGGTGTGTTATAAGCCGATACTGGGCAGACAACCTTATATGGGTAGCCTCTATAAAGATCTTAAGTTTTCGCTTCTTATGATACCAGGATTTGAAAGTGGGTACCAAATATCAAAGCTGTACTGAGGTGTGGAGAGGGTCTGATAGAGAAATTTTAATTCAGAACATGTCTGCTCTGACAAGAGATCACATCCAGAGACCTTCTAGGTCTGTGTGATCCAGCTGAAATACAAATACACCTTTAATCCCAGGAAAGAGAGGCAAGCATATCTGAGTTCATATCTCATATGAACTCATATGAACTCATATCTCATATCTGGTATAGAGCAAGTTTTGGTAAAGAAAAGCTTAGGTCCAGAAATAGTGGTACATGCCTCTAATCTCAAACAATGAAAGTAAAGATAGTTTGCAGAAGGAAGCACCCATGTTTGAAATTGATGTTTAATTGAGTGGCAGAAAATGTGATGAATCAGAGAAAGATTTGACAGAATAGGATATGTCCAACTCTTATGAGAAAGAGGAGGAAAAGGAAGCTACTTAAGGAGCAAAGGAGAGAGACAGAGATGGGGAAGAAGAGGGAGAGAGAAAGAAGAGAAGAGAAGAGAAGAGAAGAGAAGAGAAGAGAAGAGAAGAGAAGAGAAGAGAAGAGAGAGAGAAGGAGGAGGCAGTTTCACTGCGAGTTTTACAGAGAAGTTTAATGAGACACAGGAATGTTTCAAAATTCGTCTTGAAGGCACTAAGTGCTATGAATTTTCCTATTAGCACTGCTTTCATTGTGTCCCATAAGCTTTGGGTATGTTGTACCTTCATTTTTGTTGAATTCTAGGAAGCCTTTGATTTCTTTCTTTCTTTCTTTCTTTCTTTCTTTCTTTCTTTCTTTCTTTCTTTCTTTCTTTCTTTCTTTCTTTCTCTCTCTCTCTTTCTTTCTTTCTTTCTTTCTTTCTTTCTTTCTTTCTTTCTTTCTCCCTTACCCAGCTATCATTGAGTAGCAAGTTGTTCACTTTCCATGTATGTGTAGGCTTTTTGCTATTTCTGTGTTGTTGAGGTCCAGCTTTAGTCCATGGTGGTCAGATAGGATACAAGGGATTGTTTCAATCTTTTTGTATCTGTTGAGGCTTGCTTTGTGACCAACTATATGGTCTATTTTGGAGAAGGTTCCATGAGGTGCTGAGAAGGTAAATTCTTTTGTGCTTGAGTGAAAGGTTCTGTATATGTCTGTTAGGTCCATTTGATTCATGACCTCTGTCAGAGTCATTGTTTCTTTGTTTAATTTCTGTTTTGTTGACCTGCCCTTTGTTGAGAGTGGGGTGTTGAAGTCTCCCACTATTAATGTGAGACACAGGTAAAGACATAATGAGTCAGAGAATAAGAAGGAGCCGGAATATTAGAGGAGATTTCTGGAGTTAATATGAGGCCAAGCAGAGCAATTCAGTGGCTGAGAGAAGAGCCAGATTGAGTAAGTTAACTGGGAGAGGAGTTTGAGCCAAAGTGGCTGAATTGAACTAGCCAGCTTTGAGCTCAGAAAGAACAAGAAAAGGTAAGCTTATTAAGCAGCAAGTCTCAGAGGCTGAAAACATTCTAGGCCTAGGTTAGATTGTACAGAGGCTAGAACCTTCCAGGACTAGGCCTAGATTAGCAGAAGGAGGCAGTAAGTCTCCAAGACAGCAATAGGAGCAGGTGAATAAGTTCCTTTTTCAGGGTCAGCTAGGCATTCTTACCCACAGATCATTCTTGAGTACCAGACGGCTCCTAAAATTCATGCCTCAGAAAGACTTTTCAACCTCCTAGACCACTAGCAAAGGATTAACCCCTGGATTATAATAGCCTGCTATGTTGCTGTTCCAGATTAAAGGCATGTTTGAAGGCTGGGTATATGTCTCAGTTAGTAGGGTGCTTGCTTAGAATATTTGAAACCCCCTTCCCCCCAGCACTGCTTAAAAGTGTGGGTGATTGCATATGGTGGTAATCCCAGCATGCTGGAGGCAGAGGAAGGAAGATCAGGAATTCAAGGTCATTTTTGGCTATCTAGAGAATTTGAGGCTAGCCTGGGCTATAGGAGACCTTATGTCAGAGAGATATCTAGGTTAGTAAGTAGGTAAGTAGACAGACAGACAGATGGACGGACTGAACCAATGGCCAGAGAAGTGACTGAGTGGGTAGGTAGGTAGATAGAAAGAGAGAGAGAGAGAGAGAGAGATGAGTGTTCAGAGGTGAGGTAGTGCCAGAGGGATATGGAGAAGGAATTGCTAGGGACCAGGATTTAGTTCAGTGAAGATTTGTAGATAGAAAAGCATAAGTGCCAGCACTTACTTACTAAGCCAGGATCTCCTGATGTGTTCACTGGAAATGAAAATGAGGTCGGATTGGGGGGTATGAGACAAGTTTTTTATAAGCAATGAGACTTTTTAGAAACAGAGTACAATGGGCGTTGTCCAGAGGAATACAAAGAATGTTGCCAGGCTACAATGACAAGTGCAAGCTATGTGGGGGTACACAAGATTAGTGTCTAAGAAGAACTTCCCTGACTTGCAGGGAATGCAGAGATATACATGCGGCCCGAATGCTCCATGCCTGGTGGAGCGCCTGGGTCTCACAGGAACTGAAAGGCACACAGAGCCCTGGAGCCACAGACTCTAACCTGAAAAACCTCTGACACATGCCTCTCAAGGCAGCCAGGCCAGGTCAACTCCATGATTCCCCGAAGAAAAGGAAGCTGAGTTATCTGACAAAGATTATCTTCAAAGAGGTTTTAAAATGGTGTGAGAGGTTCTTTTTCTTTTCTTTCTTCCTTTTTTTTCTTTCAAAGAAAGAAGCCACTGCAGAAAGGTACAAATTAGTTCACCGTTGATGTAATACACTAAGTGCTTTTCATCTCTCATGTCCAATAAAGTCTTTGTGTATTGGCCTCGTTTTGGAGCTGTGCTCCAGGAAGTTGAGAGAGATAGAAAAGTTAATGACATTCCCAATTGAAAAGAAGGAGACACACACACACACACACACACACACACACATGTAAGTAGACTTCAGCGGGATAGTTGCAAAGAATTATCTTTATGGGAAGAGAATCAGGTATCCTATGAAGAACACAGACGTCTTCGAGGAAGAAGACGAAGAAAGAGCCTTGAAGGACTGATAGGATTTTTCTAAAAAAGGTCAAACAAGGCATTTCGAACAAAGATCTAACAAGGTCAAATACTAAGTGATACAATTCGGCTGGAGCAGTTACATGAACAGAGAGCAATAGACAGGGTGACCAACAGGTGAGGTTCAGACTCCATGTGGAGAGCTTTGAGCGTCAGACTAGAGTGTCTGCCTGTAGCTCAGTGGACACAAATCAGGCATCAAGCGGTGCTGGAGCTTCTTTGCCATCCGAGAGCCTGGCGCTGGTGATGTTTCCTCTCTCCCTGTCTCCCTCTGTCTTTCACTCCCTTTTAATAAAGATTTCTTTTCATTATTTTTAGGTGTGTGTGCATCTGTGTGTAAAAGTGCCTTTAGTGGCAGAGGCATCTGATCTCCTTGGTTACACCCCTGGGTTACAGACAGGGGTGCCAGGAACTGAACCTGAGTCTTCTGAAGAAGCAGCAAACTCTAATGGCTAAACCCTCCCGTGAGCCCTCTCTCTGTCTCTTGCTCTTGCTGTTTTCTCTCTCTCTCTTTTTTTTTTTTTTGTTGCTTTTTTTCCCTTCCAACTCAGTCCCTGATAATGATCTGTCTTCCACCTCCAACCTCCCTGCAAAGAGACAGGGATGTGATCTAATCTAACTGCATTCTCTCTGGCCCTGCTTTTTAAGTATTTTCTGCTATGTGTCCAATATCCTAAATAAGCTTTCAAACTTCTCAAACCACCAGGCTCACGTCTCCACCAAGGGAAGAAAGATCCTGGGCTGCCTGTGGCTGACAAGGAATAGTACTGGTGAGACCAAACGCTTCAATATTAGTGAGCATGAAGGTTAAGGAAAAACTAGCCTCCTGCCCAGCCCTCTAAAGCAAACGTCCTCTGAGAAGGTCTCCCATTATCCTGTTGTACTCATTCTACAAGTGTTTACTGAGCATCTATCTACCAGCTACAGTATCGGTTTAGAGGCTGAAATTCAAAAAGGCAATGTGTCTACCAGCCCAAACCATCAAATGTCACAACAGTATAATAAGCAGGGTGGCAATGTCTAGGATAGTTTCTCAGATTGACTGTGCACGCAGAATCACCCGGATCTTCTTATTAATGTCATTCTCATTTAGAAGGTCTGGGGTGGCTGGTCAGCACTCAGACCTTAGGCAGTCAGGAGATGCTTGCTTACCGTTCTGGATTAAGAGCAGAAACCAGGCCAGGCTGTAGTGGTGGTGCACACCTTTAATCCCAGCACTCGGGAGGCAGAAGTGGGTGGACCTCTGTGAGTTCAAGACCAGCCTGGTCTACAAAGTGAGTCCAGGACAGCCAGGACTCTGTTACACAGAGAAACCTGTCTTGAAACACTCCCAAAAAAGAAGAAGCAGGAACCTCAGATCCCAAGGGGTAAACTACAAGCAAATCTCTTCTTCTGTCTCACATACACCATTCATAAACAAATAACAATAATAATATTTTAAATAAACAAAAATTCAACACCTAATCATGTTTATAGTTCACAGTCAAAATACAGGTGCATTGAAAATATTGTGTAAAGTTACCTTCAGGCTATGCGTCTAAAGTGTACATATAAGACTAAATTTCCTTTTCCGCTATGGTCCCATCTCTGAGATACCCTATCGTGTATATGTAAATATTCTAAAATCTGGGGGAAAAAAAGCCTGAAATATAGGTCACTTCTTCTCCTAAACACTTCAGAGGTGTAGTCTACCTATACACACATCTAAATTAACAATGGACTTGATGAGAGAAAGAGGGAGACAGACGGACAGACGGACAGACAGACAGAATAAGCACCACAGCACAGGCCTGAAACACAGAGATCGCACTGGCATAGTATGTACATGCCCTGGGTTGCAACTCAGATGCTGAAAACATAAAGACTATGACAAAGGTTATAAAACTAAGTTTATAAAAATGGTTTGCAAGTGAGTTTCAAACACAATTCTGAATTGACTACCCTGTTTGTTTGTTTGTTTGTTTGTTTGTTTGTTTGTTTGTTTGTTTGTGGGGAGTAGATAGACAGGGCTTCTCTGTGTAGCCCTGGCTGATCTGCAACTCTCTCTGTGGATCAGACTGGCCTGGAACTCAGAGAGTAAAGGCATGCACCACCATGCTTTGCTTACAGACTTCATAATCTAGACTCCTTTCACTGATCATCCACATTCCCTCACACACGATTCAAATCAGACAAAGAAACAGGAAGACGCTACCTGACGTCAGAACACATCAGCAAGTACCAGCAATGAACCACATTTTGTCATAAATAAGGCTTTGGAAACTTTCCTGTGGTTTTAGAGCTGGGGCTACAGCTCAGTGATAGGTCTCTTGTCTACATTTGCAAAACCCTGGATTCAGAGCCCAGCAGTGTAATCATTGCCATCACACGACAGTGTTTAGTATTCTTTAAAAAGTCACTTCTCTATCTTATATCAAAAAACTTCTCTGTATCTTATATCAAAGAATATATGGGTATATATGAAATGTGTGTGTGTGCATTTGTACACCTGTACATGGGGGGACATGCATACATGTGCCATGACATATGTGTGAAGGTCAGAGGATAGCTTGTAGAGTCTGTTCTTTCCTTCCACCCAGGAAGGAGATGGGATCCCAGGGACTAAACTCAGGCCTTCAGGCTTAACTACCAGCACCTTTACCTACTGAGCCATTTTGTTAGTCCTAATCCTCCCGTCTTTTGGCTCCTTTCATATGTGTATGAATCAACACAGGGATCCAAATTTTCAATCCTACATACCTTAAAGGCCAACAAAGATGCTATTTCTAAGGTGCTGGCCATCATGGCCATGGGGCACTTCAAAGCATCCTGGGTAGCCTTTTAGGGACAGTAAAGACAAGTTCTTTAAGGGACCACCCCAGAGTGGAGGCTTGAAGAATATGTAGGAGTTAGCCCAACAAGTAACTGGAGAACTGACTGAAACCTAATTCAGCTAGAGATTAGAGTTGAAGGGATGAAGTGGGTAAGAAGACTCAGAAGATCGCGGTTGGCTGCAATGCTTGAAAACTTGAACTTCACTTTGAAAATAAAGGGGCGGGCGGGGAGGGATAGAGAAGATCTTTAATGGGGCCTGAGGGGCGCGTGCTCAGGCTTATGCTTTAGAGATCTGTCACTGGCCACAAGCGACCATGAATTGGATTGGAGCCACCTGAGGCTGGCAGAGAGCTCTTTGAACTGAAAGCCCTTTCCTTTCGAGAATCACTCACCTCACCTCACTCAGCTAATAGCTGCATACTAACCCTTGAAATCAAGAATCCCTCTTTTAATAGTTTCTCCACAGTTTAGACTGAAATAGCAGCGAGCGTTCCAGGAAAGGACCAAAGCTGCCAGTGCCTGCATGCTAAGTGTGACTATTTTGAAGCCCAGATCCAGAGTACTTGAGCCTCTGTCAGCTCGTCTGAAATCTGAGCGTGCAGCCATCTCCAGGCAGTTCGGTGAGAGGATCTTGTGGCTGGAAGGAAGCCCAGAGGTCGCTCTCCCACCCAGAACAGGAATCCTTCCCAAACACACCCAACAGGTGGCCCGAGGCCTCCTGTTCACCACTGTACCTTCAAAGGAAAGCTCACAGGCCTCCTGTTCCCTTGGATCAGAAAGCTCTTTCTCATGTTGAGCCAAATTTTTCCTCCTAAGGACTTCTACCCATTAGTCAGCAATGTCTCCTCTTGAGTCCTCTTTCTTCAAGGAAAAACCATTAGCCTCAGACTGCAGGCATTAGGAAATGCTAACCTCTAAATATGATATTTAAAATATGCCAGTGGTGTGACCATATTAATGCCAGTGAACACTTAAAAATACTTACACTAACAAATTTCATGTTGTGTACATTTTGACACAATTAATTTATTTTTCACTTAAGATATGCAAGAAATAATGATAGTTTAGTCCGTAAAGCATTTGCCTTGGAAGCATGAGGACCATACCCATTAAAAAGATGGGCACAGTGGGGCTGGAAAGACGGCTCAGGGTTAAGAGCACTGGCTGCTCTTCCAGAGGTCCTGAGTTCAATTCCCAGCAACCACATGGTGGCTCAAAACCACCTATAACGGAATCCTATGCCCTCTTCTGGCATGTAGGCATCCATGCAAATAATGCACACACACACACACACACACACACACACACACACACACATATATATATGTAAATAAGTCTTTTTTTAAACCACAGAAGGTAATTTTTTTTTTTTTAATGGACACATCCTGACACAGACACATCCCTGGTGCTTGATGGACAGGTTGCCTACCCTAATTGATGGTCTCCAGGCCAAATGAGAGACTCTGTCTCAAAAAAAACAAAAAACAAGGTGGACAGCACCTGAGGAATGGCACTCAGGTTCGGGCACACACACACACACACACTTACACACACTAAAGATACAAGGAGTGATACACTGGCTAGTTATAACGGGACACAGCGCTTTGAAATGTAAATGAACGGGGCTTTTCAGAAGGACACCGGATCTTCATTTCGCACCCTGCACAACACTCTCTCCTACCCTCCGTCACACCCTCTCATCCACACTTCACAGTATCTCCGCCTTTTCCTGTGTATCAAGTCGGGATCTCCATACTGTTTGCCTCCCTCCACACCTTGATTCACTGGACCATCTGGATTTAAGTTAGGATCGTTCACCCAGTTACATCAGGAAAAAGAAAAGGAAAGAAAGAAAGAAAGAAAGAAAGAAAGAAAGAAAGAAAGAAAGAAAGAAAGAAAGAAAGAAAGAAAGAAAGAAAGAAAGAAACCCTCATTCAAGTTACACGGATGTTTTCACTGTAACATACTAAGGCCTTAATCTTTGTGGAAGTCACTTTATTTTTAAAAGAGGGGTCTGACGTTACATGCTCGCGTGCATGCACGCCATTCTCAAGGAACTGATGTTTTTTTTTAAGATGGGAGGGGTCTGAGAGAACACTGAAAACCCAAAGGACTCCATAGTGACTGGTCAGTGTTCCTGCTTTGAGTTTCTGCTTCACTTTGGTCAGAATGGCGATCATCAAGAAAGCTGACACAGAATGCCGGGGAAGAGAAAGTAAAGAGGATCGTGGCAGGAGCACAGAGGAACTGTAGGTTGTGGTGTGACGCAGATGACTATCACATGACCGGGAGAAGCCACCAGGAGAGGGGATAAGTACAAAGTACAACGACACACATCTAATGGCATGCCTTCCGAGACCTAGCCAACCTTCCACCGGGCTCTGCCTTTTCAAGCGTCTACCAACTCAGTGCCATCACACCAGGGACCAACCTCCCAGTGTATGCAACTGGGTGAGAAACCATGCCGAAATCAAAGTTCACATCGCCACGCATCGTCACGGCTCCCGGAGCTCTGTAATAGCCCCTTCAGCCCTGTCTTTTTTCCCATTGGTCTTTGATACTTAAAAAGAGCCAAGTTGGGAGGGTAGGGTAGAACCCAGTGACAACATGGGTCCTAAGATGCAGCAGCCCCGGCTTTCATCCCCAGTGCCTGCGAATGCACCCTCCCCCCCCCCCCCCCCCCCACACCTCTGAAAATGACCCAGGTGAAATTCTAGACATCTTCTGCTGCTGGCCTTGTCTGGCTTGGGTTTCCAAGAACCAGTCAGGGGTTAATAGCTACTACTTTGTTGGCCTTGTTACAGCAAAACCTTTTCAGGGATCCCTGTCTGTGCCATTCACTGATTTCTTTCCCTCCCACAGTGTGCATTACAACAAAGGGAAGCCCAGTGTCCGGTTGGGCAGCTGGACACACTTCCAGTGGAGATCACACAGACAAAGGCTATGGCTTGTGGGACACGAACTACAGTTCCATAACAAAGGACAAGAAGACCTGGGATTTTTTTTTTTTTTAAAGCAGCTTAAAGACTTTCTTAACTCCTACTTAGCGAGGGAAGAAAGGTGAAATTGTTCTGCTTTCCTCCTGCCCTGATCTTGCTGCTGAGACTCAGGAAAGGTTGCTCTACTGGGATCGGGAAGGTTACAATAGTGAACAGCACTACACCATGGGCCCAGGACGTACCCTGAGAAATACGGCTCTCTAGTCCTGGGGTTTGCAGAGCCAGGGCTCTGGGCACGCTCTTGAGGCATGACGGAGAAGCTCCACATAAGGTAACCACTGAGTGGGAGGCCATGGTGAGGTGGGAGAGACAGCAGGCTTGCTGGCAGGCAAGCCTGAGCGGACTCTTCATTTTGCTAGTAATTAAGCATATAGTCCTGGGCAAGCAATGCAGCCTTTCCCAGCCTTTCTTTCCTTCATGCCTAGGATGGCCATAATAATCTAACGCTGCATAGGCTAACCAGGGGAACTTCATGGAAGACGGGTGACAGAGGGAACTCCTGATGCCTTTTTTTAAAACCTTTCTTCATGTTGATGTATGTTTTCTGCTAGTGAACCTGGTACTCTGCCAGTAAGAATAAGCAGAGCTTTAGAAGGGTGATCTGATAGTTTAACTACTTTTAGCTCCATAATCATCACATCTGCAGTCCACTTCAAGGTGTATATGTTAGAGCCATCCTAGGCAGGAGAATCACTCAAGTACACCAAAATGAAAACCCGACTAGGACAAAACACACACCCACACCCTCACCATCACTCCCTACAACGACAACAACAAGCTGGGCAGTGGTGGCGCACGCCTTTGATCCCAGAACTCAGGAGGCAGAGGCGAGAAGATCTCCGTGAGTTCAAAGCCAGCCTGGTCTACAGAGTTATTCCAGGACAGTCAGGGCTATACAGAGAAACTCTGTTTTGAAAAACAACAAAACAAAACAAAACAAAACAAACCCCACCAAAACCATTCCCACCACCACCAAAACCCAACAGAATGTCCTAGTTAGTATTTCTGTTGCTATGATGAACACCAGGACCAAGATTAACTTTGGGAGTAAAGGGTTTATTATTACTGAAGGCAGTCAGGACAGAAACTCAAATAGGCCAGGAACCTGGAGGCGGGAGCTGAGGCAGAGGCTATAGAGGAGCCCTGCTTACTGCTTATTTCTCATGGCTTGCTCAGCCTGTGTTTTTTATAGGACCACCAGCCCAGGGATGGTACCACCCACAACCCGTATCAACCACCAAATAATAAAATACCCTACAGGCTCGCCTGTGGCCTGAGGCATTTTCTCAACAGAGATTTTCTTCTCTCACGGTGACACAAAACCCAGTCCCCAAGCATCCGTACCTATGGACGACATTTCCTGGCATCCTGTGCCATCAGTCGGGGCTGAAAGAGGCCTCGCTCAAGCTAAAAACTAAAAATAAAAATAAAAATAAAAATAAAAAAATCATCAACAGTTTTCTAAAGCCTCTGTGAAGGGCAGTCACCCTCTTGGCAATGCAGAAATAAATGTTACATAAGCCTTGGAACTGTAGCTTATGGAACAACAACAACAAAAAAAAAATCATGGAAAAAGCATGGCTTATTATGTCTTGTTATGGATGACAGCAATTTAGACCCATGGAGGTAACCCTGGGTCTCCCAGCTAGAATATGACAGAACCCCACTGTAAATTAGTCAAATTTATGAGTTTAAATTTTCCAAACTCAGCCATGTCCTTCCCAGTGTGGCAATTTTTTTTTTTCTCCCTTGTTTTCAGAGTGGCAGTAATAGCTAGTGGATAAACATCTATTCTCCCCTTTTTTGTTGTTGCTGTTTTAAGTCACTTTTCCTTCCTAAGAGTTTAAAATGGTCGCCTGTAAGCCGTGGGGTAGCTCCTCAGGCTAGGGTGCTGGTCTATAACGCATGAAGGCAGGGGTTCGATCCCTGGCCCTGCATAAATTGTTTCCCGAATTTAAAAAGAGAGAAGGAACTGCCACGCACCTTCCTTACCCCTGTTCATGTTCCCTCCTAACATGAAGCCATGCTCTCTGGAGCACAAGCTCCATACTGCCCCTTTGATGACACAGGTTGGCAGGAGTCTGGGAGACTAGAGCACCGGCGACCACACAGGGCGCCTACACCTACACTTTGGTTATGCCCCCTCACTTACCCAAGTAGAGCCGAGGCTGCAGGCCGCGGGTTCTGCCACATCTATGTTCCTCTTGCCGTGTTCGCTTCTCTCCCAGTTTGACCACGTCCATCTTCCTGTCACCTCCCAGCCCCTACTCCTAAGTTTCTCTGACTCTTCTAACTCTACTCCTCACCCTAAAATCATCTTTTAATTTTGCATTCCCTTAGAAGATGAGACACCCTCCCCCGCTTCTTTTTTTTTTTTTTTTTTTT
>NW_026596134.1:27504392-27546126 GCF_907164565.1 Psammomys obesus | reverse complement strand
AGAAGATGAGACACCCTCCCCCGCTTCTTTTTTTTTTTTTTTTTTTTCATTTCACATTTAAAAGTCTAGGGAGACTCCAAAAGCCTGTCTCCTTACCGGGCAAATGGCTCTCATATGCTCCAACTTGATGAACACCTGTCGTTCACCCATCTGCCCTTCAGAGCCTTTGACCTTGCTGACCCACCTTTCCCCTCTTCTCCCAACATAGTAACCCCATTCTTATCTGCCAGCTCCAACCCAGGCCCTGACCCAGCTTCCTCCTGCTCCTCCTACCTGCCTTCTTACCTTGGGTGCAGAAGCCCTGGGCCACTGGTCAATATTTTTTATTTTATTTTTATTAATTTATTTTCGAGAAGGAGAGAGAGTCTCTCTATGTAGCTCTGACTGTCTTGGAACTTGTTATGTAGACCAGGCTGGCCTTGAACTCAGAGATCCACCTGCTTCTGCTTCCTAGCACTGGGATCAAAGGCGTGCGCCACCACCACCTGACTCTTGCTAACATTTTTAGAAGACTTGTTTTGTTTTTACTTATGGTATGACTGTTTTGCTTACTTGTAATGTTATGTTCCTGGTGCCCATGAGAGCCAGAAGAGGGCACTGGATCCCCTGCAGCTGGAGTTACAGATGTTTGTGAGCCACCGTGTGGGTGCTGGGAATCAAATCCCAGTCCTCCACGAGAGCAGCAAGTGCTCCTAACCACTGAGGCATCTTCCCTCCCCTTAGTCCTCTCTTTAATCGGCATGTCGGAGCGGTTGTTTGAGCCTACTTTGGTGGGACTTCTGGAGTGGGGCTTTTGTCCTAAAAACTCTGGTTACAGGCTGTCCAGAACATTAGCCCCACACCTGTCATCACGGTCAGTGTTGTGGGCAAGGTTGTCCCTTAGCTGAACAGGAAGCCGTAGCCTTCCTTTTGCGCACCTTCCGTGTGGCAGAAGCCTGATTTTGCGTCTGGAAAAAAAGATGCCAAAACCTGATACAATCGAGAAAGTAGTGGAGAGATAGCTCAGTGGTTAGGAGCACGTATAGCTCTTTCGCGGGTCCTGCGTTCAGTTCTAGCACCTACACAGAGGCTCACAACTGCCTGTAACCAGGCCTCTGCAGGCTCCTGTGTGTGGTGCACATACATGTACTCAGCCACGTAAATAAATAAAAAACAAACAAAGCTAACTAGGCTGTAAAGTGGAGGTTAGCCAGTACCCTAAAGGCTAGATTCTCCCTCATGACCACATGGCGAATCCCACAGTGGCTGGTCGGTTATTTATTGCCAGCCTCTCCTCATCTAGAAGGCAAGCTCCTTGAGAGCAGGGGCCTTCGTCTGCTCTGGCCACCATCCCGAGCAGCACTCGGCTGAGCAGTGCTTCCTTTAGGAGAACTTGGTTAGCTTCTGAACCGGAAACTTGTGGGAGAATCCTGAAATAGCCCTGGCTCACGGCTGCTTATTTTTAGCAGTGTCGCTCCTGAGCGATGCTTGGACTTGGATTCCTTGGTGACATCTTTCTAGCGTTGGTCATCCCAGCCCTGGGCTGTGGTTCCTGCGCTTTAAATGTAAAGCTGACAGCAGCTTTTGAGGGGAGGAAAGGTAGGACTTGGAGAGCTTATAAAAACCTACCAGGACTGAGAAGTTATAAAGGTATTTTAATACCAAAGGTCAAACACGGGGTTTCTCTTATCTTCTTCCTGCCAAAGAAATGACTTTTAATCTAAAGAACATGCCCCAGTAATTTCCAAATGTAAACAGACGGAATTCGAAAGCAGGTGGATTGAGCTACCTGTATTTGCTCAGCGCAAGCCAATAAAAAAAAGAGTTTTCCCTTTGTTCTTTTTCATTTACTTAAGCAAAGGGTAGCATCCCCATGGGGGAGCTTTCTGGGGTTCCTGACACTTGGAAATTATTCCAGGAATACATGAGTCAGGCCTGAGATATCTGTAAGGGTTAAAGAGGCAATTCCCACAGCAGGTAGAGGAAGAAAAGAGGACCAGGGAATGGGGGCAAATTCCTTCCCCATGGCAGGGATGAAGTAAGGCCGCCGCCCATCACTGCTGCTTGGTCTTTTCTGCCATGACTTGCTGCTCCTCCTTGGAGGCATTGTTATCTTCCTCCAGGCCCCACTTTCTTGATAAACGAAGCCAGGGATCCAGCAATAATCCTATGGCCAAGGGCACGGCACCGCGATGAGGTTGGGGCATTCTTGGTTTCATTATGCACTACACCAGCTTGCTGCTCTGGGGCAAATTAACAGACCCCTGGCCTACAAAACACAACCTTTCCCCCCACCCTTTGGTTCTTCACTCTTCTGTTGTCATTGTTTGAAGAGAGTCTTGTGCAACTCAGGCAGGCTTCAAACCTGCTACGTCGCTGAGGCTAACCTTAAACTCCTGGATCCTACCCCCAAGTGCTGAGATTACAGGCATATGCCACCACGCCTGAATCTAACGCATATGTGCTCACGAGGCTGCAGCGAAGACCTGGAACAATGTCTGCCACGAGGAAGACATTATTAGCCTCTTAGGGACGCAAGATGTTTTGTGTTGCAGGCAAGGGAAGATAGACCCAGGCGTGGCTTGAATAAATTGATCTGAACATTTTTCAATCACATATTCTTATTGAAAAATGTACTTCCAGGGGGCTGAAGACATGGCTCAGCCATTAAGAGAGCTGACTGTTCTTCCAGAGAACCTGGGTTCAATTCCCAGCAACCACATGGCAGCTCACAACTGTCTGTAACTTCGTTCCAGGGGTTCTGACTCCCTCATATACATGCAGTCAAACACCAATGTACATACAATGAAAATTAATAAATTTTAGAAAATGTATTTCCTGAGCATACTGTCTACAACAAGCATTTTAAAATGCTAAAGGCCTGACACAGTTGCGTGAGCCTGGAACCCAGTAGTAGGGGACAAGACTGGAGCAGGATGGGCCCTACTGGCCAATCAGCCTAGCTGAAAGGGTTAGTTCCAGGTTCACTGAGAAATCCTGTCTCCAAAGAAAAAAGGAATAAAAGTGGAGACAAAGAAACTCAATCTTGACCTCTGGCTTACACACACACACACACAATCATACACGAGCACACACAAGCATAAAATAAAAATAAAGTAAAATCATGCCATTGGATGAATTAATGTTACTAATCTTTTGTAAGCCAAGAAATCCTAAGTGAGTTTAAAATCCCCTTGAGGCTGAAAAAAGTCTGCAGGTTGGAAATGGGATCTGTGAGGCTGATTCAGCATCCTACCAGGGGAATGTGGGCCTGGGCTCTTAGCAAGCTCAGCAGTTAGATTCTGATGCCAACGGGGGAGGTTAGAATGTCTGTTAAGTCCATTGGAACACGCAGGTCAAGAAGCAAAGCTCTCTGGTATTTCTCAAATCACACCGTGCAAAGTATCGTTATTCCCCCTCTGGAGAGTTTGGTCCCCAAGATGATGCTTCCCTCTGCAAGATCTCTGAGGCTCAAGGAAGGGTTGAGCTATTCTGCAGGCTTTTGGCTTTGATTTTGTAAGTTTCAAACTAGAGTTATTTAGAGGGTAAGAGTAAAAAAAAAAAAGTTACAATTAGAAGTTTCACTTTCTTCTTCATATAGCCAAACATATAAAATATTTTGTCTATCACCTCATGAGCTATCCTCTCTATCTAGCTAGCTACCTATCATCTATCTCTATCTATCACCTATTCATATCTGTCTGTCTACCTAGCTCTACCTCTTTTTTGTTTTGTTTTTTTTGAGACAGATCTTGCTATGTAGCCCCATGACACTTGGAAACCGTGTAGAGTAAGGTTGCCTCAGGTCTGTGGCCGTTTTCCGGCCCATGTCTCCGGAGAGCTCGGATTTTAGTCTTGTGCCACCACACCCAGCTCTGCACTTCTGCTCTTGTGCCGTCCGGTTTGGAGACCAAGAGCCTAAATTAATGGTTCTCGTTAGACTACCTTAGTTCTCATCGGGGAAATTGGAATGTCTGAGGACTTTTTGTCATATTGTGGAGAGGGATACGGAGATCAGGAATTCAGCTGAACATCCTAAAATGCAGAGGACTCCACCCCAGACTCAAGTATTAACCGTCCCAGAACAGAGAGACCGTGCTACATACACAATAAGGAGAAAGCTGGTATTTTGTTTGATATAAATGTTTGAGGTCAGGCAGGGGAGCTGACTCAGCCGCTAAAGTGCAGTTGCACGAGCAGGAGGATCCGAGTTTGAACCCCCAGTGCCCGCGTAAAAGCCAAGTGTGGAGACCAGCACCTGGCATCCCAGTGCTCTGGTGCTTCCGGCCAGCCCAGCTGGTGAAAGGGATGAGCTCCAGGTTTAGGGAGAGACCCTGTCTGACAGAATGCACAGACAGTCACACACACACACACACACACACACACACACACACACGTCACTGTTGCCATAAGGGAAAAAAAAAAACAATCATTCAATTTTACCAAAGATGACTCATGAGCCAGATGCTGGGGTTGAAAACCTGCTAGCTTGGAGAGGCAGAGAAAGCACCCAGCTGACCTTCCTACTCAGCTGACATCCCAAAGGAAAAAGCCAAAAACCAAAAGCTCGGATCTAAAAGACCAAACAGCCGAAAGCTTGCTAGCTCAGCCGTCAGCCCATGAGGAAAAAGCCAAAAGCCAATAGCTCTTTCTTCTTCTCCACACTGTCTCAAATACCCTTCAACTCAAAGTCCCTCCTTTCTGTTTAATCCCTGTAATCTGGTTACTTGCTCTACCTCTTGACCCAGGGTTAACTCTATTAAATCCTGTGTACAGAAAGCTCTTGGATTGAAGGTGTGTGCAAGGGCTGAGCCATACCTAACAAGAAACAGGTTTTTACAGTTCACCATCTCAGGTTTCACAATGGGATCAAATATCCTGCAACAGGTGACCTTAGGTGAGGTGTCCCAAGGTTGGGAAATCCATGGGCTCAATGATGGCTACCATCTCTTTTTCACTATCATCTTATGCATTGGTCCTCCGCTTGTCCCCTTCACCATAAGTTTCAAACGTCACCTCTGCCTGTCTGCTACCTAAAGGTGCCATAGAAGAGCTTTTTATATAATCTCCATTAGATCACAGACTGTACCCATAGCCATACAGCCTCCAAGTGTACCCTACACCAGTCAGGGTGAGGAGTGGGACCAACTCCAGTCCTCCCAAGGAAGGGCCCTGATCCATGGAAGCACATGGGCTTTCAGGAGCATGAATAAGGCAAAAGCCCTGTGTGGTAAGGAAGAGGAAGAGGAAGGGAGGGGGAAATCCCTTTTCATTTCTCTGAGAGGGGGAACATCCAGTGTGGGGGGGTACTAGGCTCTGAGTCAGACTGCCTGGTTTCAAATTCTAGCTGTGCTGCTAATTGCGGGTGTCATCTCTGTGCTTGGTTCACCCACCCACCCACCACACACACACATACCCTCCAAATGGGAATATTATTAAACCTTAATTCCTGGTGTATGTACAGATTAATCCCTCCCCAGAAGGTTAATCCATGTAACAGTTTACAGAGCACTGCCTAATCTGTGTGGAGTGCTCCAGTAACGATATCCATTATCTGGAAGTCCAGGGTACATCCTGGACTCCTGGATTCCTAGATTCCTAGACATGACAGAGATAAGGTGAGGACAGACAGGGTCAGGTTCCTGATAGCCATGTGTATGGTTTTTCTTATACCCTCATGTGTCCCCAAGCACATTTATTTGCCATTGTTATTCCTACAACTAAATATATAAAACATCTCACCTGTCTATCATCTATCTATCTATCTATCTATCTATCTATCTATCTATCTATCTATCTATGTAATCTCTTTATTTTGTTTTGTTTTGATTTTTTAAGACAGAGTTTCTCTGTGTAGCCTTGGCTGTCCTGGAACTCGCTCTGCAGATCAGACTGGCCCCTCAGAGAACTGCCTATCTCTGCCTCCTGAGTGCTGGGATTAAAAGTGTGTATTACCACCCCCAATTTTCTTTTTTCTTTTTTTTTTTTTTGTTTGTTTGGTTTGGTTTTTGTTTGTTTGTTTGTTTTGCTTTGCTTTTATTTTTTGAGACAGGACTTGCTGTGTAGTTCCAGCTAGCTTAGAAACCACTGTGTAGAGTAAGTCAGCCTCGGACTTGTGGTCATCCTCCCTGCCCATGCATGCCTCCTGAGATCTAGGACATCAGCCGTGTGCCACCACATTCTGCACAGCACAGCAGCTTGGGCACAGTGCAGCCGAGAGCCCCAAAGCCTAAAGTAATGGTTCTCATTAGGTTGCCTTTATTCCCACCAGGGAAATTCCTTTCCCTGGGACTCTTTACTTTCTTTCTGTGGTGCCCATTGTCTGCACATCTGTCAGGATGAGGCTCACCTGGCAGATGCAGAGAATGACAAAGAGCTTTGGCAGCTTGGCTGGTCGCTCATGCTGAGCCCTGCCCTTTGCTGACTGTTTAGTCCAGGCTTATTCACCACAGCCATGCTGTCGTACAAAGGTCTGAGGAGCACTCGACACATGTCAGACATAAATGACCCACAGACCGCAGCTGGGATAGATGCACTCTGCCAAGGCAAGAGAAGAAAAAAAAATTACAGATCCACATCCTCCTGCACCAACACTCGCTTTCTAACTATGTAAGCACTTCGCCTGAAATGGTGGATTACCCATTAGACAATGTCTGAGAAATGTGAATGGGGAAAAAGAGAGGGGAGGGGTAAAGCTAATAGGTTTCCTAGGAAAATGCCATATGTCTCATGAATAACTCAGATGTTCTCGCTGGGGCTGACTGTAGAGCAGGGAGTCTAAGCCAGAGACCAGCAGAGCACAGGTGTGATAATGCTACTAATGCTGCAGGTTGTCATGGACTGGAACAAAGGGAAAGAGCGATAATGGATGGTGTTCACAGAATAGTGCGTGTCTACGGAAGGACAGACGTGAGCCCGCTGGACTCCATCACACCTTATAGCTGGAGGGTGAAGAGCCACTATGAAGGGGGTATAGTAGCAGAAAAGCACCACCAGGACAACTCCCAAAGACATTTCATAGTAACTTGATGCCTAAGTTTTAAATATTCAGGGGGAACTGAGGAAGGTTAAAGACCCACACACACACACACACAAAGGTGGACAGAAATTATGAAGAACAACAACTTAGAAAATGAAAGAGGGGAGGATGGAAACCATCGACTAAATTAATGGCGCATGCCTGTTATCCCAGCAGAGGCAGGAGGATCATGAGTTTGAGGCCAGCCTGGATTATATAATAAGTTCCAGGCCAGCCTGGGCTATGTAGGGCCCTGTCCCAAAGCAAAGAAATACACACATGCTGGAAGATCAGAATCCACAATGTGGAGATCTAGTACCTGTCCCTGAGGTGGGAGGAGCTCAGCCTTGCAGGACTCAGCAGCTTAGGAAAACCAATTACGCAGAAATGGGTTGAAGCCAAACAGCTGTGAAGCAAAACCTCATCAAAACAATGAGAAACCTAAGTCAGGGTTGGCACAGGATTGAAGAATATTCTGGGTGTTCAGTGAAGACAGCTGGAAGAAGGGAGTTCTGAGCCAGGCTGGGTTTAGAAAGGCATAAGAACTGTTGACTGAATGTGAGAGAGAGAGAGAGAGAGAGAGAGAGGGAGAAAGAGAGGGAGAGAGAGAGGAATGTCAAGGGAGCTATGTCAAAGGACACTGGGTTGTGTAACATGATGGTCAGTAAATACAAATTTACATTGTTCTCTAGGTCTTGGCTTCTGGCTACATGACTTTTGGGTTCTTGCCACCTCTTATAATCTCGGCTCCTTCTAGGGTAATTGTGATGAGAGAATAAGATGCCGTATTCCAACAGGCCCAGCATTTCATTTGGCATGCAGTCATCACTCAATGCATATTAACTCCCTTTTCCTTTCCAGTCTTCGATACAAACCCTGTTTTGATCGGTATAGACTCATTAGTTCACAGCTAATCAAGGCCTTTACTTGACCTGAAGTGACATCACCATCTCAGGCTCTAAAAGAGAGAGAATATATGGAAAGTGGAATTGGATAGCGCTCGCTCTCACTGGGCCTATAGCTGTTTGGTGATTTATCTAACATTTTCAAGCTCCTTGGGAAAGATAGTTAGCTACAAGCTGTACCCCCAAGGCTCCACGGCACACAGCTGAGCCTTGATAATATTTTCTAAGTGGATGAAAGTGACTGGTGAGGAAAGACAGAAAACAGTGAAAGGTGTGACTACACAGAGACGGTTGGGAGAAACTTGGGCACGGAACAAAAGAATATGGAAGAAAAGGGCCTACACATCTAAAGAGGGCTTAGAAAAACCCTCATAGTTAATTAAGGGAGAAAGAAAGCTATGATACCAATAACACAGGAAAAGAATAAGAATAGAAGAGTCTGCCTCGCGCATTCCTGTGTGTGTGTGTGTGTGTGAGAGAGAGAGAGAGAGAGAGAGAGAGAGACAGACAGACAGAGGCAGAGAGATGTGGGTAGAAACAGAAAGAAGGGGGAAGAAGGGGAAAGGAATAGACGAGAAGAGAGATTGACTCAAGACTGAGGAAAGCCGCTGGACTGTAAAGCCCAAACATTTATACTCTGTGTAGCACACTAAAGTCATTGAAAAAGGGTTTTCAGTTTTAAGAACAAGACATGGACAGGAGCTCAGAGTCTTGCTTCGAATAAGATGAATAATGATAGCAGATGGCAGAGCGCAAAGCTAGGGGGTCCTACAGCCTTCTGCATCCCATACACAGAGAAAAACTTCTCAATCCAAGAAGGGAGCTACACAAGCACACAGGAAACCATCCAGGTAGTGTGGTCCGCACGTGAGTGCTGAGCCTCTCAGAAGGATTCCAGTCTAATGGACCAAGTTCATTTCATTCCAGAGGGCAGAAAAGAGCCTGTTATGCTTGCTCTTGCTACTCCACCTTTGGCAGACCGTGAGAAACTAGAATGTTATCCTTAAAGAACAGAAGCAAAGACAAAAGGCAAGGTCTCAAAGTAGGAAACATTTGTTTCCCAAATGTTAGCCTTTCAAATCCTTCTGATACTTATTAAAAAGAAATGCTAGTCTATGCAGGCAAATGTAGTGGTGTGTGCCCATAACTTCAATACTTGGGAGGTGCAGGAAAGAGGATCAAGGATTTGAAGTAAGCCTCGGCTAAGTGTCACATTGGAAGCCATTTGGATTTCGTGAGACCCTGTCTCAAGGCCCACCACCACCACCCAAATGCACTCTGTATCTAGCTATGTATCTATGTGGAATTCAATGACAGGAAGTTGGCCAGTGCAGAGATCTTCTGAGGTGGATGTGGAAAGGTGGATGTGGAATGCAGCCTCCTTACCCACCCACACATTAACATTCCCCATGGCGGAGCATACCCTGAAGCTAACCCTAATATGAAAAGCACCCCTCCTTTTCAGTTTAGTTAAAATCTATGGAATGTATTATTCGTTAGCTCCTATCAAGAAAAGCCGAGAGCAGCAAGCAAGAGGGCCCCCAAAAGAGAGCTGGGCCAGGCCAACCTCACTTCCTTGTGTGTGAATGGTAGAAGGCTACTGTAGTGCTCAGCTGGCAATATGTCTGATGCTGTCCTTGCCTATAACCTTACAATTAAGATGAAGATTCTGAAGTGATGCCAGGCATGTGTAAATCTTGGCTTTTCTTTCACCATGCCCCTCTTGGCAGGGAGCAGGTGAAGTTCGGAGTGAATGTACATTATTGACATGAGCACAGCCATGTCAAGAATCCCAATGCCTCAGACCCACGGGAATGTCAAAACCTGGTCCAAGTGCTGATCCTGACAAAGGGTTGGCCTTTAGTGAAAACCGGTGTGTGCCGACGGTATCACCCCCATCTCCCTCATCTTGGATGTTGACTCTTTGCAGAAACTGTCAACTTCATCCCCCTCAAGAATGGCTGCAGCCAGAGACTGTTCTCCTACAGAGGCCTTCTACTGAGATTAGCTAACCTGCCTCCCCCATGTTTGTGCTGTAAGCGCTGAGTGTCTGGGCTGCTGTTGGGCATTTCCATCAGAGCCCACTGCCTACCAGATCCCAGTTAGGTCACTCCTAAAGCTGTTCAGGTTATGACAAATGCCAACAACAGTTACTCCCTCACCTAAGGTTTATTTTTCTTTTTAAAAGTATGTGTGTGTGTGTGCTTATGGGTAAACATATGTGAGGTGCTTGTGGAAGTCAGAGATGTCAGATTCCTCTAGAACTGGAGTCATAGGTGTCTATGAGCCCCCAGGTGGGAGTGCAGGGAATGGAGATAGGTCCTGAGAAGAGCAGCCAATGCCCTTAACCACTGAGCCATCTCTCCATCAGCTCAAGTACTGTAGGGGAGGCAGCGTGCATGTACAGGTGCCTGAAGAAGCCAGAAGCTTGGGATCCCCTGGAGCTTGAATTATAGGCAGTTGTGAGCAACTTGATGTGAGTGCTGGGAACTGAACTCAAGTCCTCTGCAAGAGCAGTGCATCTTCTTAACCACCCAACCATCCTGACAAATCAAAGAACTAAATTTTAGGAGGTTATTGATGTATGTTCTATACTGTGCAAGATACTTCACATTATTTGTTATTGTTATTATTATTATTATTATTGAGAGAGTTCCACTACATAGCCCCTGGTTGGTCTGGAACTCAATATGGAGACCATGCTGATCTCTAACTCATAGAATTCTGCCTGCCTCTGCCTCTCAAGTGTTGGCTTTAAAGGTGTATGCTCAGCTAGCTAATATAAATTTTATCACTACTTCGTAAATGAGAAAACTAGGGATCACAATGGAAAATTTAGCTTGTACAGCATCAAAGATCCAGTAAGTAGGTAAGCAAAGACTTAAATATAGGCTGTATGGGCTTTCAAAATCATTGCTGTTAGGCAGGTAAACACATTTACAATGCTCTTATGACATGAAGCTATCAGGACTAGCTGATGGATTAGACAATTATCCAAAGTATCAATAGTTCACCATCAGACTCAAAAGCTGAAATTATAAACTGAAGTAGAGCCAATAAACGAAAGCCTAAGAACAAAACAAATGGCCGGAGGAAACAGCAGCTTCATAAATACAAGATGGGAGAGAGAGGCCAGCATCAACATTATAGGAAAATCCTGCTGGTTTCCCCTACAGGGTATACTGAGTAAACAGCGTAATTTGGCTGCCAAATGACAAGGACTCAACTGGTCTTAATAGACCTAGAGGACCCCAAACAAGGAAGACCTGAGGCGTGCAGGCCCGACTTTAATGGCACTCATCCTGCAGTGTGTCCTGGAACCGTGTTTTGAGAGGGATGGTGATAAAAAGAAACTCGAGGAAGAAGGGAATTGTGGGAAGCATCTGGGAGCATTCTGCTGCAACCAAGGAGACAGGGGGACTTGGAAAGCTATTTTCAAATGTACAAGGGCCATTTCTCAAGCTGCTGTTTGCAACCAGAATGTATTTTGCTCTAGCAGAGACAATCAGTCTGTGGGGACACCAGCATTGTCCGCCTTCAACAGTTATGACCAATAGGGGCCTGCGGACCTGGCTATCAAATGGTGTACCAGACACTGATCTTCCAGAATAGTCCTTAGAGAGCTGCAGTAAAGAACGCTGGAACACTGGATCTGGGACTGATATACAGACAAACCAAGCCTGCTGTCTCCCTAACAAAACAGCACAAGTTAATACAAAGAAACAACAGACCTAACAGACACATGTACAAGACTGACTACTGGGGAGAAGTGTAGTTGTTTTTGTTTTGTTTTTTTATACAACAAAATTAAAAACAAATAATAAAACTCTACATGAAGACAACATTTATCATGTTCTGGAGAGAAAGGCTTAAAACTTTGGGATTTTATCCAGAGTATTCAGTTGAAAGATACAGGCAGGTAATGTGCAACCCTAGAATATACTAGTGCAATATTTTATTTTGAAAGTTGTTGATGAGGGGTCGGAGAGATGGCTCAGAGGTTTAAGAGCGCTGGCTACTTTCTCCAGAGAACCCTGGTTCAATTCCCAGCACCCACGTGACAGCTCACATCTGTCTGTAACTCGAGTTCCAGGGGATTCAACATCCTCACAGAGACACACACACACGCACGCAAAACACCAATGCATATATTAATTAGTCATTAAAAAATTTAAAAGTTGTTGATGGGGCTGGAAAGATGGCCCAGCAGTTAGAGCTGTTCCTGCAGAGGACCCGAGGTCAGTTCCCAGCATTCATAGCGGGTGGCTTGCCGTGCCTATGACTCCTGCCCCAGGATTCTGTGGGTGCTACACCCATGCGCACAAACCCCTCGCCACCGCACCCTGCTTTCTTACAGAATACGGGACCACCAGCCCCGGGATGACGCCACCCACGGTGGGCTGGACCTTCCGCCATTGATCACTAATTAAGAAAATGCCCTACAGCACCGAGTCTGACATGATGTAGGCATCCTTTGAGATTGTGTGTGTGGTGGGGGGGGGGGGGGTTCGTTCAGCCTCTCTTGGGCAGCATAATCCTAGAGTGTAGATGCGGGGTGGCAGCTACCGATTCTCCAGAGCACATGCTTCCTGACCCTCCAGTTCTGAGTCAATCCTAACAGCCCGAGCCACATTTCTCAGTCTTGTGCCCAATTCCCTGCGTACTCAGCCTACAAAGGAGTTTCCGTTTTGTGCAACTAA
Organism: Psammomys obesus; assembly: GCF_907164565.1. Classification (NCBI taxonomy): domain Eukaryota; kingdom Metazoa; phylum Chordata; class Mammalia; order Rodentia; family Muridae; genus Psammomys; species Psammomys obesus. The sequence continues at coordinate 27,533,524 of NW_026596134.1, read as the reverse complement.
ATCTCAAATCGTTCAAAGCCATTAGCATCGCCACACATTGACACGGTTGTTTCAATTTATCCCATAGGCCTGTATGTATATGGCTATCTGTATAAGCACACTGTATACTTATTGTTCGGGTAGACACAAAGAAAAAGCAGCGTCTTTTCCAAGTTACTTGTTTAGAAATACGCTCTGATATTTAATTTTAAGCTTTTGTAGCCACACGGTTGTCATGACAGGTGGAATGAAGGTGGGCTAGAGATGTAACTTGGATCTATCAAACCTAATACAATGAGGTCATTTAAGAGGTTTATCCCAGTAAGCCCTGGCTCTGCCTCCTCTCTCCTTCTCCTTGCTCCTGTCTAAAGATAGGAACATACAAAAGTCTGTGTGTGTGAAGTAAAATGGATTGTGTGAAACCACGGCGGATTTAGTGGGGGAAGGAAAGACACCTGCTCAACACCTGCTGTCACCATGGCTCTCTCCTATGACCCAATGCTCCAGGCTGCTTCTTCTGAGACATCCGCCACTGGACTTAAAGTCTCGCACGTTCAAGCTGCTGCTTGACCTTATTTGCCGTCAGCACCTCTGCATTCCTGCCCTCAGACAGGCAGGCAACTTTGGGTCCCTGAGGGATGAAAATCACTGCCTCCAGCTGAGCCGCCTGTCCACCTGGGCCCCACCAGTATGCAGGTGGCCCATTAGAGGTAGGACAAGGCTGGGTGACATCCTTGTAGAGTGTGTGGGGACACTCTAAGATGCTGACCTCTCTTTAGCTATCTGGATAATTTGACTCCATTTTCTGCACTCGTGTTCGGTTCTGAGGGAAGTTGAAAACCAGAACCCATGCCTGAACCTTTCCCCAAGACACAGGTTGGGTTTTTTTGTTTTGTTTTGTTTTTTTGTTTTGTTTGTTTGTTTTGTGTTTTTTTTTGCCTATAGCAGCATATCACATTGACATGATCTTTCTGGAGTAGCCAGCTTTGTGACATGACCAGGCCCGGGAGAGAAGATATTTTTTGCTGGAGAAGAAATTCTATGATCCAATCCCTACAGCTCTCATCTTGGTATCTAAGAGGATGCTATCATAACTTAAGAAGTCTTTTCTTTCTTGATCCTGTCTGGGGCTGATGATCATTTTGTCGACATCAAGGAATTTGGCTGTGAATTTGGCTATTCTCAGTTCTAGGCAATACATATTTTTCATCCCCAAAACAGTAAGTCTTATAATTCTGTAACTCAATTTTAACACTAGAAGATTGCTGGGAACCTATTAAGGAGACTAGAATGGATCTGTTTAGCTTTTGACAATAGTGTCTGCTACCTTTTAATAACTGGCTGGAATGGCATTCATTACAGCTCAATCACAGTTACTTTTGGATTTAGACAATCCATTATCTGTGCTCTTGGTTACTGCCTACATTTTGAAAGTAAGCATTCATCTAATAAAATGCCCTTAACAATTTGGTTTTACATTTTTCTTTCTGAAAAATATTCTCTTCTACAACAAGAATCAAACTATATATACACCTCAGAGTTCCACATGCAGTCATTGTAGGATTTATTGAGTAATTGCTTATTCTTTAGACCACATGTTAGGCATTAAGGATCCAAAACTTAATAAATGCTATATCTTCCTTTTAAGCGCAGGTCAGTAGTGTATACTAAACATACAGCTCTAGCATGTTCTATCATTATAATCCTATGGCCACATGACTTCACGTGTCATAAAGCATTGACTTGATTTCACAATACACCTTTTTTTTTCCTTTTTAAAAAGACTTATTTTTACTTTTTGTATATGAATATTTTGCCTGCGTGGATGTCTGTGCGCCTATGCAAGAAGTACCTGGGAAGGCCAGAAGAGGGCGTCACATCCACTGGACCTAGAGTTACAGATAGGTGTATGCTGTTGTGTGGGTGCTGGGAATCGAACCTAGGTCCTCTGCAAGAGCCACAAGGGCTCTTAAGTGCTGAGCCATCTCTTCAGCCTCATAGAACACCCTTCCTAAGCATCCACATATGAGCCCATCCCTTCCCTGTCTGGTAGGGAAAGAAATACATAATTTACTCTGCAGATTGTTTCATCCTGAGCCTCACAGGCTTAACAAGACAAATATCCCTCAAAGGCAGCAAGACCAAGTTCACAAACTGAAACTCTTTTGCTTTTAACCTGTACCCAGTTGGTCTAGCCACAGGGAGCAGCAACTGTTCTACTAAGTGAGAGGCAATAGAGTCTGCATTATAGAGCGACACAGGTGGCAGGATGGAAAAAAAGCTAGGTCAAGGCTCTGAGGACACTAGGGAGGAAGTGAGGAAGGCACAAAGTCAGAGTTCTTCTGCACCAGTCCACACATCAGGGCTCTTCAAACCCAGGCTCCACACTGAGCTGTCGTTCTTCTCCTGCCCTGTCAGTGTGGCAACTGCACTACTGAGCAAAGGCAGAAATTGCGTATCTCAAGGTGGATTGTTGAAAATGCCTTTCATTCCTCATCCCCAGGTGCAAGACATTGTCACTGACCTGCTGAGTCATATCTGGCAAGTTCAGAGACTTTCTTTTTTCCCCTGGAAAAAACATGGTCCTTGAAAAGCTTGAGGACATTTTACTTGCAAAAGCTACGTGAGCATATAACTACAATAGTGTTGTCTACCAAAGGACATTTATATGTACGTAATTCAGTCTAAAAATTCTTTCAATTTTAAAAGTATGTGTTTTTGCATGTGTGTGTGCTGGTGCCCATAGGTGACAGAAAATGCATGAGCCCTAGGGGCTGAATTCTGGCCCTGTGAAAGAGCAGTGACTACTCTTAATATCAGTCCCTCTCCCCAGCCCCCCAAAATATGTTTTTATTGGAGGTTTGTGGGTGTGGTATCGAACACCTTTAATCCTAACACACAGGAGGGTGAGGCAGTGAATCTCTGTGAGTTCAAGACCACCCAGGTCTATACAGTGTGTTCTAAACCAGTCAGGGCTACATAATGAGACCATGTCTTAAAAAAAAAAAATCTAGCCTGGCAGCGGTCATATACACATTTAATCTCAGCACTAGGGAGGTAGAGGTAGGTGGATCTTTGAGTTTGAGGCCAGCCTGGTCTACAGAGTGAGTTCCAGGACAGCCCGGACTACACGGAGAAACCCTGTCTCAAAAAACAAAACAGACAAAAAAGTCTGGGTGAGTTGGCTCAGCCATTAAAAGCACTTGTTACTCTTGCAGAGGGCCAGGGTCACGGCAGTTCACAAATTCCACTACCAAGGGATTTGATGATCTCTTCTGGCCTCTAAAGGCACGCATACACATGGTACATATACCCATATACAGGCAAAATGTACACATAAAATTGATACATTAAAAAAAAAAAACCATTTTGTTATAACCTTCTTCCCTAGCATGAAAAGCTCTTGAAAATGGCTCGTTTGCATTCTTCTGACACACAGCATGGTGGTTATATTGAAGCCAGGTACTCACCCACTGAGAATGTACCCAATGAGAAAAGCATGTATAGTGCCAAGCGTCCTGGCAGGGTGATGAAGTTTCATGAGTGCATTTGGACTTCTGGGGCATACAACTGTGTATCCTTCATCTCCTTTTGAAAGGTGTGCACCAACAAAAACATTCAAGGACCACCTAAATCCCTTGAAACATATTTATTGGATAAGTCAAAGGCTGCTATTCCTTTTTCTCTGAGTTTAACCAATAATTCTAGTCATGCCCTAGAGTTGGGGGAACTTACCTAATTCCAAGGTAACTATATGGGCCACGTTAATGCCAAGTGCAAAGAACAGAAATCTAAAGAAAGTCAGACACTGAGATCCTTCTGCTGGTACTGACGGAAGAACAGGGACAGCTTTGAGTAACACCATGCTTTCTCACCAGAAAACACAATATGCTCGGGCTATTAACTTTAGTAATGATTAAACTATTATAAAAATGTCAGTATGGTATCCTGCAGAGCGAAGACATTGGATGAGTATTTGATGGTGCTAAGAATACACAAGATCAAATAAAAACAAGACACTGTAAAAGTTTCCACTCAGGCTTTGCTAGAATTTAATTTTGTCAAGTGTTTTGGGTCTATTTTGGGGACTTAGGCTCTAAATGATAACCTTGCCAAAAAAAAAAAAGGAAATTCAAATTCAAATACGCTTTGTATTGGTTTAAAGCAGTATTGGTTTTTATTAAATTTAATTCCCTTTCTTTGTAACCTTAAAAAAAAATCTCCTTTTCCTCAATAAACGAACATTGCCTTGGGGGTGCTTCGTTCTGTTTTCTCTTTATAACTCCTTATACGTTGTACGAGCATGGGGCTTCACGGTTACTGGAGAAACTGTCATTAATAAGGCTCGCCGGGGAGTGTTAAGAGGTATCTCCAAGTAACTGTTTCACTTATCGGTGACATATCTGATTTCTGTAGCAAGAAACAAGCTGGCCTGTGTAAAAGTAACTTTTACTCACCTGATTGAATTTTTGTCTGGGAGAGTTACTGCCTCTGTCTGCGAACCTAGGCCTAGTCCTAGAAGCTGCTAGCTTCTGTACAATGTAATCTAGACCTAGAATGTTTTCAGCCTCCAAGACTTACTGCTGAATAAGTTCACCCTTTCTTGTTCTTTCTGAACTCTGGATGGCTGGTTCAGCTCAGTTGTTCTGGCTCAAACTCCTCTCCAAGCTGACTTATTCAATCTGGCTTCTCTCCCAGCCTTTGACTAAACTGCTCTGCTTGGCCTCAAATTCCAGCCATCTGCTCTATTCTTCTGGCTCCTTCTCATTCTGTGGCTCCTTCTGTCTTTACCTGTGTCTAGCTTGTTCTTTCTTCGACCTCTCTCTGTAAAACTCTCCTGGTAAAATTGGTCTGTGAATTCCATAAACTTAGCTCTGCTGCACTGTCTCTGTATTCATTGACTCAGCGGACCTGACTGAGCAGAACTCAGAGAGCTGCATGCCTCTGTCTCCTAAGTGCTGGGATTAAAGGCATGTACCACCACACCTGGACCTAAGCTTTTCTTTACCTGACTTGCTGTATAACAGGCTGGCCTTGAACTCAGAGATCTGCTTGCCTCTCTCCAGAGATTAAAGGCATGTTTGTATTCTAGCCAGATCATACTGACCTAGAAGGTCTTTGGATGTGATCTTTTGCCAGAACAGCCATGTTCAGAATTAAAATCCCTCTAAAGGCCTGTACCAATTCCAGAGCTAGGATCCAGAGTGTATATAAAGTATGGAAACATATTATGCATTGTAATAGGGCCCCAGACCTACAGCCCTGAAGAACTTAGCACAACTGACTCCATGATGGAGTCAGGCTGTAAAACTTAGCACACCACTTTTCAAAACTAAAACAAAGGCCTAATCCATCAAAGCCCATAGTTATGGGAAAGTCTCTAAATGTACTAACCTTGCTTGTTGGTTTCTGCAGTTCTACTTCTGGCTAACTGTTCTTGTTAACTGAAGCATGTCAATTCAGAACATGGTTTGTGTGCTTAAAAGCTCACTGTAAGGAAGGCTCAGTGCTGCACTGGGATCCCCAAAACCCAGTCACCAGCCAACTAATAAAGACTTTCTATTAACTTAAACCCATGTCCAAACAGTCTTCTCTGGTAAATAATTCACAATACTCATACCTACTTCCTGCTTTGGGCACATGAAGAAGAAGCTCAATGGAACTCTAAAACAAAAAATCTGGGCCTGGAGGTATAGCTCAGTGGTAAACTCTTGGCTATCCAGAGTTTAATTGGCAATACTACAAATAATCATAAATAAGAATTAATAATAATATTTGTTTAAGCTTATAGAATTTTCTTTTTAAAATATTTATGTATTTTTGTTTTATGCATATGAGGGTTTACGTGCATGTATGTATTGCATCGTGTGTATATTTGGTGCCGGTCAAGGCCAGAAGAGGATGTTGGATCCCTTGGAACTGGAGATACAGACAGCTGTGAGCTGCCATGTGGGTGCTGAGAACTGGACACAGACCATCTACAAAAGCAGCAAGTGCTCTTACGTGCTGAGCCTTACATTTTCTCTCCAGCCTAAATTTTAATTTTTAACTAATATTTTAAAATGAAAGCAATACAAAAGAGCACATAAAACCAATGTAGAGTTTAATAAGTCACCATGAGGTTAACATTCTTATAACCCACGTCAAAATCAAGAACGAGCACTTGGCTAGGTACTCCAGAACCCCCTGCGTGTATCCTGGCCTTATCATATTCTCCCTTCCTAAGAAACCACTGTCCTGTAGCATGACCTTGTATTTTGATAGCAGTACAAGTCCTCGGGCTCTGTCAAGGAACTCCACAGGGTGGAGTGTGGCGCCCAGAAACTCATATGTTAAGAAGCCTAAGCCTGGTTCGGTGGTGCACGTCTGTAATCTCAGCACTCGGGAGGCAGAGGCAGGCGGATCTTCCTGAGTTCGAGACCAGCCTGGTTACAAAGCAAGTCCAGGACTACTACACAGAGAAACCCCATCTTGAAAAACCAACCAAAGAAATCTAGCATGCAATTCTCATGCGTGCTTAAAGTTTGAGAGCCACTGTTGGTAGTACTCAGTTCCTTGTGTTTTCATGTTTTATGTCTTTGCATCTCTTTAACTTTGAAGTTCTCTGTGCCACCAACCTTTCCTCACACTTTATCTATAAGGGAGCCCAGGCTCTGTAACTGCCCAATTTCTCCCAGTTTGGACATTGCTGATTGTTGACTCACGATACAGTTCAGCAGATTCCTCTGTCCATTGTGTTCTCTGCAAATTGGCAACTGGGTCCAGAAGCTTAATTGGATTCAATTTGACCTCATTGGCAAGACTACAGCTGTGTTCCTCTCCCATCAAGAGGTACACAGTGTCCACTTGTCACTCTTGGGGAAATCAAAAGTCCCAGCTAGTGCTTAGCCTCATTAACTCGTTAGGGGTCACAAACAGTAATATCCAAATCCTGCTATTTGTTCTTCACTTATAACTTAAGCAGTATTCATATAGAGCTGTTTTTCCCATCCATATAACATACAAGTTTCATAAAGGTTTCCTTTATAGAGAAATGATATCTCCACATCACAGTGGGAACTCTAGTGGAGCTCATTTTGACTTGGTAAACATTGGTTTTAGACATTAAAAAAAAAAAGATTTATTTTATTTTAAGGTGTGTATATGAGTGTCTGATATTATATAACAAATTACTTCAAGGCATACTTTATTTATTTATTTATTTATTTATTTATTTGGTTTGTCAAGATAGGGTTTCTATGTGTAGCCTTGGCTGTCTTGGAACTCTATAGATGAGGCTGGCCTCAGACTCACAGAGATCTTCCTGCCTCTGCTTCTTGAGCCTTGAGCCACCACTGCCTGGTTAGGTATAATTTTCTAAAACACTATTGCCTCAAACAATAGTTCTCATGGACCAAGAATCCCAGACTGGCATATGTGGATGGTTTAAATTAGGGTCTCCTGTGAGGTTGTGATCAGCCAGGCTGCAGTTATCTGAAGGCTTGGCAGGACTGGAAGATTAGCCTCCTAATCCGAGCCAGTTGATGCTGGCTGTTGGCAGGACCTCGTGGACTTTCCCACAAGGTTATTTGAATGTCCTAGTGACATGGCAGCTGGCTTCCTTAAGAGAAGGTGACTCAAAAGAGCATGGTAGAAGCCACCATGATTTTGATGATTGTCTTGGAAGTTACACTCTGTCAGTTGCATGACATTCTATGGCTTACATGGGTCAGAGGAGAAGAGGATACTGTAACAGGGTGTGTATGTCCAAGGAGAGAGTTACTGGTGACCACGATGAGATTAGTCGATATTTAAAGAAAGAAAATCACTCTACTGGGTAGTTCTTATTGCCATCTTGACACAACCAAGAAGAGGGAGGCTCAGTTGAGGAATTGCCCTCATCAGATTGGCCTGTGACCATCTCTGTAGGGAATTATTGTTGATTGATGAGGGAGGGCCCAACCATTTTGGGTGTTATTTTTGAGTTGTATAAGAAAGCAGGCTGATCACAGAACAGAGGGAGCAAGCCAGTAAGCAGCATTCTTCCATAGTTTTTGCCTCAGTTCCTATCCTGATTTCTGTCACTAATGGCTTGTATAGGCCAAAATAAACCCTTTCCTTTCTGCAATAGCTACTTTTGTATTACTATGATTAAAAACACCATGACCAAGGCAACTTATAGCCAAAGGGTTTATGTGAGCTTATGGTCCTGGAGAGATAAGAGTCCATCACCATCACTGGGAAGAGGCAGGCATGGTGACCAGAGCAGCATGATGACAGTCCACACCTTGACTATTAAACATGCAGCCGAGAACAACCTGGGAGTGGGTGAGAGGCGAAGCTCTCAAAGCCCACCACAACATCCTCCATACTTCCTTCAGCAAAGCCACACCTCCGAAGCCTCTCCAAACGGTGCCACAAACTTCGGTGCAAGTGTTCATATGCCTGAGACTATGGGGCGTTCATCGCTCAAACCGTTACACTTCCTAAGTTTCTTCTGATTTTGGCGTTATCTTGGCAACAGAAAGCAAACTTGGACAGTGTATGTCATGTGATACTTCTGGCCACCCATGTGGAGTTTGGCTTCTAGCTTATCTTCCTTTCTCCTATAGCAGAGGCTCTTTCTTTCACAATTAGAATGGTAGGAATTAGAAGATCTCATAATTGCCCACTCTTTTTAACCTTAGTTCAGGCCTTCAGAGAAGCAAACATCAAGGCAGCATTAAATATGCACTAGGTTTTGGACGGGAAGTCTCTGGGCCACGGAAAGGAAAGGAGGCCAGCATCACAGGGATACAAGGCAAGTCTCACAAAATGAACCGGAAAAAAAAAAGGGGCTGAGTAGGCAGAGCCTTAGACTGAGGCTCAGTGCCTAGACTGCTTTTGTCTAGACAAGGGGAGACTCCTTCAGCCAAGGCTGCCTGAAGTATATGTCCTAAGGCCAATGGGAATAGCTCTGCAGTCCAGCTCCCCCTGTGCTCACTGGTGGCTGATAGCAGCCGGGTGGGACATGGCCTCTGTGCAGTGGTAGCCCAGCCCAGGGGGGGAGGTAGATCCAGAAGATCTAAGTTTGGGCTGTCAATCAGTTATGCCTTTGGAAGGTGGAGGTCAGAAGTACATTTCCCTGTGTCCTACATAATTTTGTCATGATATACAATAGACTCAGGCTGATAGTGCCAACATTACCACCAGTAAGATCACGGATGAGCCAGAATGTCTTCACAGACTCTACTTCTATATTTACAGCATAGTGACATAGTGATTGTATGTTGTCATGTTCTGTTTCTTTTTCCCTTCATTCAAGACGTCGGTGTTTTATAAACCTTCTATCAGGTTAAAATTATACATGCCCATCCCCTCTACTGTGTCACTTGCCCTTATCATAATCCGTTAAGCTGATTTCAGCGTGTCCCTTTATATTTGCAAGAATATCAGACATCAGACAGTTAGGACACAGACTGCTTACTTAGCTGTACTACAGTAAGTAAACCGTGAAGAGCTCTGCCCCTGAGCTTGTTAGTCAGCCAGCCTATGACTTGATGAGCTCCAGGCCAGCGGGATGCTCTGTCCCAGAACACGGGGCACTCCCGGGAAGACATTCACCACTGTCTTCCAGCCTCTGTAAATCCAAGCACACGTGTACACACTAGCCTGCTTACCCATGAATACACACCCCGAGAGCTCTGACCCCGAGGCTTCTGACTTCATCTGGGAATCCAGAGCCCTAAATAGACAACCTGGAGTAGTGACATCTTGGAAGAGGAAGAAACAGCAATCCTTCAACCCAGTGCTGGGGTAATTTACATTCTAGTGCCCAACATGGGCTCAGTGGGGATTTTTAAAGCTGAAATAGAAGACTTTGAAAATGTACAGGAGCAGGATTTTTTGGTTTGGTGTTAGTTAGTTAGTTAGTTAGTTAGTTAGTTAGTTAGTTAGTTAGTTAGTTAGTTTGTTTTGTACAATCTTGAACATCAAGAGAGAGGGGCAAAGCGTAGGTCAACCCTTCTGCTGTTAGAAACACTTCAGTGGGAATGCTTAAGAAGCATTACTCATCTCTATATGTACATAGCTCAGACATCGAGGGGAAATTTAGTTTAAATAACAAGAAGTACAGATTCCTAAATATGCCAGGGCCTCAGAGTAATTGTTCTAGAAGCACACACTTTCATCTGGGAGACTGTGACCCGGGAGGGCGAGGGAAGACACAGCGCTGTGTCTTCCCTCACCCTCCCGGTTCACAGTCGCCAAGTCATCACACTACAAAATGGCTCTGTAAATTCGTTAAGTATGCAGAGAGAAAACCAGGCAAATGCACATTCCTGAGGAGAATCCCATTAAGATTCCCAGGACAAAAGGCCAAGATTCTCTCTGTGTCACAGAACCTTCTGGTGATTCACCCATGATGAATATATGCGAAGAGTACGAAGGATTTCTTTGGCTCTTGCTATATGAGAGTCTCCAATTACTGCTTGCCCACTTCCTCCACATCCCCTGGAAACATGACACTGGCCTGTGGATGCTGGTGACCTGGGTTTTCTGTGTTCACCAGGGAACACTGTGGGAAAGGCACACTGGTGGGCAGGCGGGCAATGCTCCTTCTTGCAAAGAAGTCCATGTTGAGTGTGTCCGTAACTATTCCTGGTCCAAGTCCCATCTTGGCCCTTAGATTTAAGGAGAAGGATAAAAAGCAAATGGGTGGCTGGCTTTGCCTCCTGATTCCTCCTCTGGGCTCTACTTTTCCTACTCAAACCAAACACCTCCCACCTGTCAAGGAAAAAAAAAATCTGGTGTTAAAATATAATCAGACTTGTAAAACAGAACATGGGGTGATTATTTTAATTACAAGATTTTTCTTTCCTTTTCCAAAAGGAGCATTTGCCAATGAATTCCTTTAAATAAACCAATCCCTTGCATGTTCAAGAGGAGTCATGATTGACAACAGCATGACGCATAGGAGAGCATTTTTGGTAACACAACCCATACGTGTCATTTGGGTGGCCTTGCAGGATGAGGACAATGGTGAGCCAAGGCCACATTAAAACAGTATTTCTAGAACCAAAATGGAACAAAGTCATACTTGAATGTTTAACGTCTGGAGCAAGTGATCTAAAGCTGAGTCCTTTTTGTCTCTTCTGCAGCCAATGTTTGCTTGGTTAGGTTTGCCCTACTGCTCTTTCCAGAGATACAGAGCTAAGTGAGGGTTAAGCTCTCGGAGTCAATTGGCTGGAATTAAGGCTCAGGTACCTAGCTGCCAGTTCTATTACTTTGGAGGAGTTATAATTTCATCTCTTTAAGCCTCTGTTTTTCTCATCAGGAAAAGGGATTGACATGAGCATTAAGTACAATAATATATTAAATATGATCTGTAACACCCTGTCTGCCTGCTACATACTAAGTTATTAGCTGCTATTAATAACTGCTAGATGAACAGGATGCCGTTCCAATGCCCAGGAAATAGGGGAACAGATGTCTTGTTCTATTCTAATTACATGATCCACAAACCAGGCAAAGACTCAATACACAGCTTCTAATTATCCAGTTAGCACGGAAGAACAATCTATATTAGATTAAATTCCAACCAGCTACTTTCAGCTAATATTGCTTTACACGTCTAACACTCCTTTTTCTGCCATTCATCCAGCTCATCATTCTCCACTGGGTACAAAGGTCAGAAAATTCTTCCGAGTGACTCAGTGGAGATATTTGTTAATTAAAATCAGATCTTCTTTAAGTGAGATATCAAGAGCTTTTCTTGGCTTGGAACAACTGGAAGTAATTGTTAAATTTTGCTTTTTAAAGGTGATCTCTGCTGTAACCCACAGCAGTGGTTCCGATCAGCAGCTCAGTTCCCACCAAAAGCCTGCGAGAAATGCAGATTCCCAGGCCCCACTCAGTGTTACTAGAGCACAGTAATACAGGGCTGAAGAAACCCTCGGGAGCAATAACAATCTATCATACGGATGGCACGCCACCCGCTGTGTTCCCAGCGGACATCGCTAATGAGACCTCGAAACTCTTCTCCACACGGTACCCAGATTCACCACAAATCAATCAGCATTGGTCAGCGCTCACTGCTGGAAGGTCTCAATTAAGCATTCCTTCGGTTTTTTGGCTTTCCCCTGCAGAAAGATTATGTCCCTGCCTTAGGAGGACAAGACCCTCAGGACAATAAGAGAGCACATTGGTTTCTGAACCTGAACATCACCCCTGACATATACGAGCCCTGTTGCCATGGCACATGAAATTTCCCTCAGCAACACAGGCTTAAAAGTCTGAAGGGCAGGCTCTCACCAGCAAGCTCAACCTCAATATAATTGCCATTCAAACCCTGTAAAAGCTATGCTAGCTGCCCAACTGAGAGAGCATGAAAGGCACCTGCCAGCTACCTATCTATCCCCCAGCTAACCCAATATGCCAATTTTTATAAAAAGCTAGATCCCGTCAAATTTTACACTCTGTCAACTGATTAACTTTATCTTTCTTGGTCTGTAGCTCTTTCCAAAAACAATCTATCTTGGTTGGGGGTGGGGGGATTTAAGTGATTTTCAATAGGACACGTTTTCAACAAGTCAGCTGAAGAAAGTAAAGGAAGAAATTAAACATCTGCAAAATTACGTTAATGTACATACTCCAGGACCCTACGAGAACTGGCTATTGTGAGAAATCCGGTAGATTGCAGGATTCTTCTTTTTCTCCTTGTCATTTGTGGGGGAAATGGATGTAATCGGAAAACATCATGTTCTGTGAAATAAGCTGGACTTAGAAAGGTAAATGCCACCTATTTTCTAGCATGGGAAATTTAGTTAGTCAATTAGTTAGTTTCTAAGACATAAGGGGCTGGGAGATATCTCAGTAGGTGAAATGCTCACCTTGCAAGCATGAAGACCTAAGTTAGATCCTTAGAAGTCAACATTTAAAATGCTAAGCATCATGGCACGTGCTTGTAATCTCAGCTGTAGGGAGGCAGAGACCGGTGGGCTCCTGAAGCTTTCTGTCCAGGCAGCAGAGATTACTTGACAAGTTCCAGGCCCAATATAAGGGACCCTGTTTCAAAATGAAAGAGCAGGGCCTAGCCTAGAAAGATGTTACGTAAAGACAGAAAGGAGAGAACTGGCTCTACAGAATTTCCGTATGTGCAGAGCGGCGCTGTGTGTGCCTTTCCCACATCATACGGACAGTAACAATATTAAAATGCTAATAATATTTTAAAACGTGGAGAGCACTGAGAAATGATACCCATGGTTGTCGTCTGGCCTTCTCATGCCCTCACATGTATGCATGGGCGCCTGTACATACAAAGTATCAGCACCTATGAACATGTATATATATGTATATACATGCAGAAAAAAAATAGATGTGAAGGGAGGTTCTACTCGGGAAGAGTAACAGGGTTAAATACAATAAAATGTATGCAAATATCACAATAAAATTGGTTAACTAACACACAGAAAAGGAAGGAAGGAAATTAATTAATAAAAGGAAGGAAATTAATTCTCACCTGCTGGGTGAAGAAAAAGTACTCTGACTCTCAGATGGACTGTTCCTTGGGAAGTGGGCTCCAAGATTTGTGCAGGACATTGTCATATTGGTTTTCTTCTTTTCTTTTTGTTTGTTTGAGACATGGTTTCTCTGTTTAGCTCTAGCTGTCCTAGAACTCACTGCAGACCAGGCTGGTCTCGAACTCACAGCGATCCGCCTGGCCCTGCCTCCTGAGTGCTGGGATTAAAGGCATGCGCCACCACTGCCCAGGGACTTGTTTCCTTTTTATTGCATTTCTCCATTTACGTCTTCTTGTTGCTGGCAGTGGTGGATTTTTGTGTTGTTCTTGTTTTAGAGACAGGGTTTCATGTAGGTAAGCTGGCCTTCAACTCACCGTGACTTGGAACTCTTTTGCCTCCGTCTACCAAATACTGGGATTACAGGCATGTGCTCCCATGCCCAGCTTTTTTGAATATGGAATATTAGTCATCAGCTCTCAGTATAGATTGTTCATAGAGCATGGGATCAACCTACAATCAGGTTTGCACTGTCTCTTTTTTTCTTCACTGTCTGCTGTGGTGTTTCATTATTCAATATCAGAAATGTGCGAAGGTTTCTTATTTAAAAATGGAACTTGGAAAAAAAAGGGAACCTCCTTTATCTTTGCCCATATTGTCTAATGCATTGAAGTTAACTTGTACAAACCTTCAATGAATGAGGTTGCTTTGCTTCCTCAATAGCATTTCTGACAGATGGCCACTGCTATTAGTGGCAGCAGCTGATATCTTGGGACTTTAAATATTCAAAGAAATTCAACACATATTCATAACCAGCGTTGCTTGCGCTTCGGTGCATGCCGGGAGTTCTCAGCTAGAGAGAAGACTTGCTCTGAAATTAGCTGGGACTATGACTCCATCCAAGCTCTCACTCACTCCAAAGCCAAGAAGTGTAAACTGGAGCGTTGGAAGGCAGAGGGCATCTGAGTGACAGGTAGTGTTAGTCCTTGGGGGCTAAAGGCTGGGGACACCTGTTTAGATTGTTGTAAGCTGTGACGGGAATACTGTCCAAAGGATGAAGCTGGCAGAAGCTTGGTGGATTCGTGGTGCTGTTCATGGGTTGACTGCAGTTCTAGCGGGAATCCAGAATGGAAACCAGCTGTCTGAAGGTAGAGATGGCAGCTGTGCTGGGATGCGCATGATGCTGCCTGAAGACTAATTTAACTCCTAAGCAATTCAGACTTTGCCTCCAGGATACAGACGAGTGATTCAGGCTCCGCCATGGTAGATACTATTGTATGCCCCTCCATCATCCTGGCTCTTTCCCTTTTGTTCTGGGCAGTCTATATAGCCAGGAGTGAACCCTCAAATAGCTAAGCTAATCATAGCAGTCATGACCCCTGGCATCTTGCCTCCTTTGCAGCAGTAACAATGAGGCCAAGCAGAAGCACTTTGGGAAAGTACTTATTTTTCTGCTAAAGGGGCAGGATGGACACAGTGCTTCATCCTTCCTTGACCTGCTCGAAATTTTTGGAATCCATGAAAAATGACCAGCCAAAGCACAGAAATTCCAGTTCTGGTATCACTGATCCATGAAACTAATCTCAGAGGCAATGTATGTCTGACTGTCTCTATGTGAGAATTAGCACTCCTGTTCAAGCTCTTGAAAGACACTCCATCACTCATCATGGAGAGCATTCCTAGCTAATATCCCCCTCCCATGATGGAAAGGAACGTCTCAGCCGACATCACATTCAGAGACTAGAGCTGAGCATACGTGTGCAGAAGATGCAACAGACAGGTCACACTTCGATAACATACGTAAGCACAGACCTACGCCATGGTCTGATCAGATGCCATTTGAAGACCGTGTGGGGATTAAGGTTAGCAGAGGGTGCTTGGGACATTAGAGACGAAGAGACATTAGAAACAAGAGGCAATAGAGCCCTAGCAGGAAATGTTAATATACAGACTATTCCTATAGCAGGCTAAGGAGCCCACATACTCCACCCTTACTATTCGAGGCAGGAGTCTGAGGGCTCCAGACTGAGTCATGGCTGATCCCAATCTGTGTTCTATCTCCTAGCAATACGATCTGGACAAAGCTCCTAAACTACATTCCTTCCTGATTTCCTCATCCTTAAGGTTGAAGTACTATTAACACACACCTTGTAACTATGTATAAAAAAAAATGAATGCAATAATCCATGTAATGAATTTAACTCAGTGTTAGACACAGTGTGGTGGTTTGAATGACACTACCCCCCACAGACTCATACAATTGAATGCTTGGTCCTTGCTTGATGGACTCCTCAGGAAGGATTAGGAGGTGTGGCCTTGTTGGGGGAGGTATGGCACTAGGGGTAGGCTCTGAGGTTTTAAAAGCCCACACCAGGCCCAGCCTCTCTTCTCTATGCTTCCATGTTGTGGATAAGATGTAAGCTCTCAGCTATTGAAAGTGCCATGCCTACCTGCCTGCCTGCCTGCCATCATGTTTTCCTCCACATTTCCTGCCATGCTGACCATGAACGAACCTGAAACCTTAAGAAAACACCCAGTTAAATATTTTCTTTGATAAACTGTCTTGGTCACGGTGTCTCTTTGCAACAATAAAAGAGTAACTAAGCTGGGTGGTGGTGGCTCACGCCCTTAGTCCCAGTACTTGGGAGGCAGAGACAGGTGGGTCTTTGTGAGTTCCAGGCCAGCCTGGTCTACAGATCGAGTTCCTGGACAGTCAGGGCTCTCACACAGAGAAACCCTTCTCAAAAAACCAAAACCAACCAACCAAACAAAAAGAGTAACTAAGACACACAGTAAATATTCAATATAGGATAAAGCCAATCATGGTGGCACATACCTTTAATCCCAGTTTTTGGGAGGCAAAGGCTGTGAGTTCAAGGTCAGCCTGGTCTACGTAGTGAGTTTCAGGACAGCCAGGATTACATAAAGAGACTCTGTCTCAAAAAAAAAAATCATTAATAAAGGATATTTGTATTATTTTAAGAAGTAGCTAAGTATATGAAATCTAGAGTCAGAATACCTGGGTTCAAATCTTACTGTGATCATTTACTAACTATATAAACAGAAAACTCTTGGTCTCCTTATCTGTCAAGTGGAGATAGTAATACTACCATCCTTAGAGGATGGTTGTGAGAATTCAATAAAATGGTGTGCGTAGAACACTCACCACGCTTAAACCACAAATAAACACTGCTTAATGCTCTTGGTAGTTGTATACTGAATACTATAAAGAACGTTCTAGACTTATCTCTTATTATTTTAGTCTCTAAAAACCAAACACAGTGGTGTGTACTATAGTTGCAGCTACTGGACAGGCTGGGACAGGAAGATCACTTCAGTCATGAGTTCGAGACCAGCTTGGACAGTTGTAGAAAGACCCTGTTTCAAAAAAAAAAAAAAAATTAAAAGAGGGAGAAGAATTTATGATGCAAGATGGGAATAACTAGCTGAGGGCTGGAAAGTGTGGACAGGACACCACAGAGAAGCTGGATGAAGATGGGCAGTAAGCAATCGGTAGAGTGGGTGTACTGGCTAGAATGGCGAGGGTAAGGGGACTGCCACTGCACTCCATTTTCAGGAATCTGCTTCATACATACTATTCGTTCTTCCCTTTCCTGGCTAACCTCATGATCCTAGGGCAAATCAAGTATTCCCACAATGCAGTAATTTAAGAAAACTTACCACGTGGAATAGCTTTGGCCCTGGTTTCCCAACTGCCCATCCCAACAAATCTACTGCTATTTCAGGATCATCTGTACAATGCACAATTCAGATGAGACCTAAGCCAAGAACGAAATGTGAAGGAGCTGGCACCAGAAGCCACTTGGTACTGGATGCTGCATACAAATTACGGTGAGCAACGACAAACAAATATGTGCAAAATATAGTTGCTGTCATGGCTGGTTTTGTCTTCTTCTTCTTCTTCTTCTTCTTCTTCTTCTTCTTCTTCTTCTTCTTCTTCTTCTTCTTCTTCTTTTTGGTAGGGTTTCTCTGTGTAGCCCTTGCTGTCCTGGACTAACTTTGTAGACCAGGTTGGCCTCGAACCCACTAAGATCCATCTGCCCCTGACTCCCAGTGTCCTAGGATTTAGGCATGCGCCACCTCACTCGTCTTGGTTTTGTTTTTCTACGAAATGTAGCTTCTGCTTTTGGAAAGGAATCTATTAAGAGTTCTTTGAAACAAGCAAAGACATTTCTGTTTCTAGGATGAGAAAAACCAGCTTCCAAGACATTAGTGAGAGACTACGTAGACTTGTCCTAAGCAAGTCGTCATATGCCGCCAAGCTCATGGCCCACCATTCTCCAAATACCCACAGACATGGGCGCTGGGCCGGGCCTCTTGAGGTCTCCTGGCTGTGTCCGGTGCCCACAGCAGGCCCATTATCATTCAGTAATGACCGCAGAGCCGATGCTGAGACTCCGAGGACTGTTGCCACACACCCTGCTCGCGCGTCCTGCCACCGGCCTGGAAGCGGGTTCTCTGACATCTCTGTTTAGGCAAAGCTTACACACTTACATCCCACACACTGCCTTTCCCCGGTGTGAGAATCCTCACAGATGGCTCCCTCCGCTCCACTTCAGCATCATTGTTGGGGACATGCACCTTCCAACGGTTAGACTCCTAGGGTCCCAACTTCTCAGGTCCCAACTACCTTCTTTTTTTTCTTTCTTTTCCAGTGTGACTCAGGTGTTCCTGGTGGAGAGAGAAGCAGGGCAGAGCCCACAGACCCACAAGAACCTTGTCACTACAATCCTAACACTCTGTTGCAAAGGTAAGCTTTCTCTCCTTTGTGACTGACAAGTTTTCCAAGAGTGGCAGCAGCCTTCCTGCTTGTCTGGAGTCATTTGGAATTTATCCCACAGTCACTAAGCCCCAGCTGTGACTTCTTAGCATGAACAGCAGCTGGTCCTCAAAGTTGCCCTGGATGTTGACTTTTTCCTGAAACACCACAGCTCCATATCACAATTTATTTTCATGCCAGGTGCCATTAAAGAGACAGACATGAATTATGAGTGACTAAAGATTATCAGATAGTAGATTTTAATCTTTTTTTTTTTTTTTGCTTGAATTATTTTACTAAAATTTATTCTGGATTTCATTAATGTGTTGATTTGGGGGTAGAAGTATGGAAAGCTAGGGTAGAAAAAAAACTCTGTCATTTGCTGGCTTCTTCTCTAGACTGTGTGTTTTTAATGTCAAGGAATGTGTTAACCTCTCTGGCCATATACTCTTTACTAGTAGTAGGTGACCAATAGAATACGGAAGAAGTGCGATTGCTGATTTCGGAGCTCAGGCCTAGAGAGACATAGTTTCCACTTCCTGCCCCTCTCCAGAAGCGGTGCCTTGAAAGTACAGCTATTCCAAGACTGCCTGGCTGGAAAAGCTGGCCTGCAGTGCAGCAGCATTCAGCCTTTTGCCTGTAGCTGTTAAGGTGCAGGTATCTGTCTGAAGCCTCCAATCCACCAGCAGGATACTCTCAGGGCAGGAAATTCTCTCTTGGCTGTGGTCCCTCATGGAATCACAGGTTACAATAGACGGTTAGTTTAAGCCTCTGGGATTTAGAGTGATTGATTCATCACACAGATAAACAAAGAGAACAAAATCCTTTGGAGAGTAGTATCATGTAGATACTCTCCCACTCTCTCCCCAGAGGTCAGCTTATGTTCTAACCTCTACTCTCACCTGACTAGTGTGAGATGGCACCTATGTGAGCAGGTTTTTGTTTTGTTTTGTTTTTAATAGCCAGAAGTAGCTAAGAATGCTGTGGCTCATTCTGTGTGCTCTTGGGCAGTGGACCAGAGGACCAGACAAAGCTCAGGTCCCAGATCTTGCAAAGAGGATGGTCTTTAGCATTCAGAACCTGAAGAAGATGAAAGCCTTAATTCTTTCTTCTGGTTACTGGAGCTGTCTGCCAGATAGAGGTATATCGCTAACAGAATGGGTTTGAGTGGAAATGAGGATATGAATTACCCATGCTGATGACAAGTGGAACCACAAGACTAAGTGAAAATTAACACAAGACAGATGCATTCTCTTTCTTTCTCACCTTCATGGTAGATCCAAAGACAAAGCTGCAAAGGAAAAGAAAGAAATATGGGTGTGAGGAAGGCAGGATTCCAAGCAACGGGAAAGACAGGCCGGCAGAAAGTGAGCCATTCAGTATGCACTTGGAGTTTGGGCTTTAGGGCCTGGAAAACATGTTACTAGTGTTTTCTGGATCACCCAAATAACTAATGAGAACAACGCAATAATAGAATAGTGACAAAACAAATAATGGTTTAGTATGGGAAATCTTGGGCAGGGTGTGAAGAAATCGTAATATCAGTCCTAACACCCGAACAACTGATTTGACTTCCTTTAAATGGTTTCTTGTAAAGTGAGAGCTCTCTGTTCCCTCCATGAAATTACCTGAGTTGATTTGCAGAAGAAGGGATAGAAAGGTAGTGTAGAAAGAAGAGAACTACTAAGCAGCCATCAAGTTGTGCTATCTCTTGAGAAATTCAGAATAATCTTTCTCTTAATACGCAATCTCTTTTTAAAAAATTAAGTAAATCACTCCTTTTTTTGCCTTTCACACATGCACGTGCCTGTGAGACAGCTTCCCAGGTAAAGGTGCTTGCTGCTAAGCCAGATGATCTGAGTTTGAGCATTGGGACCTGCTTGACAGGAGGAGAGAGCTGACTTCCACCCATGCATCATGGAACACGTTTCCTTCCTTCCCACACTATGCAATCGCACACAATCATAGTTAAATGAAACCCTCACACAGACAAACAAATACGTGCAGTTAGTTTTTAAATCAAAAAACAAAGTCATGGCTACCTAGTAAAAGGGGAAGAAGTGTACCAGCAAGATATAGGAACAGTAATACTATAAGAATTCAACATCTAAACCGACTCTGTTCCTTCTTAGACTGGAAATAATCTTATCCAAAAGACACAGGGTGTGTGTGTTTAAGTGACTTTTCTTATTGCTGTGAAGAAAGACCTGACAAAAGCAGCTCACGAGAAACAGGGTCTGCTCTCACAGTTTGTTGATGCATCGATCAGGGCAGGGCAGCAGGGACGATGGCGGGTTTGAGGCAGCTGGTCACATGGCATCCACAGTCAGGAAGCAGAGAGAGACGAAAGCTCGTGCTAGTTCACTTCCTCCCTATTTCCCTTTCAATTCAGGCTAAGCCCCCAGCGTATGATTTTCTACGGCCCACTGTAAGGATGTGTCTTCTCACCTCAAACACCCAGAAGTAGAAACTCCCTCAGGGACATGTCCACAGATTCGTCTGCTAGGTGGTTTGAGATCCTGTCAGGTAGATGGTCAATATTGACCATCACAACTTGGGTGTGAGAACCTGGCCAGCTGCTGATCAAGTGGCACCTCTGGAGGGGGTGAGGGTGCTGCAAAGGAACAGAGGGTAGCAGTGGTGAGTTAGTGGCACTAGCTAAGAGCAGCTCTCTTGCCCTGTCAGAAGGGACCTCATAATATGGTTGATGGTTAGTTACTATCTCCCTGCAAGCACACATTCAAAAAAGGAAGCCATTCCTTTTCCTAATTAAACAGATGCTATTGGTAAAGACAGTGCTGTCCCTTGAGCTGTGCTCTGAAGAGTTCCTGCAGCACAGCCCACTGAAGGGCTTAATGAGGTCCAACCCTGAGGCCCACCTCAGACTAAGTACTCTCTGTACTGCCAGCAGCCCACATTTTAACAGGCAGCTCGGGTGCTTCTGCTGCACATCCGTATCCCAAGGCCTGCTGTGCTCTCTCAAACGAAGTAATTGTCCACAACGTGCTGCTTTCCCCCTAGCGGTCCCTTGCTCTTTCTCCCTCCCCCCAGAAATGCCCCCTTCCAACTCGCCTGCTTCATGGCATAGGTCGAGATACACTGGCTTCTTGAATCTGCCTCCAACATCATCATCTCTTCATCATCATCATCTCTTTTCTGTGAATTCTAATTACTTCTCTGTGGCGTTCCACATAGTTTAATTCCATTCCTCTCCTTCTCTGGCAATCCTCATCCCCCAGCTATTTTATATAATATGTATATATGTATAATTCTATGTATTATATATATGGATGTATATTTTTAGACAAGGTCTTACTGTGTAACCTTGCTTGGCCTGAAACCCACTATATAGACTAGACTGGCCTCAAACTCCAAGAGATCTGCCGGCCTCAGCCTCCTGGGTGCTGAGTGGGAAAGCCTGCGCCACCACCACGGCTAATGTGTGTGTGTGTGTGTGTGTGTGTGTGTGTGTGTGTGTGTGTGTATTTTTAAGTAAATTCAATTCAATTTAGTTATTTGTTTCGAGACAAAGTCTCACTATGTAGTCCTGGCTGACCTAGAACTCAGCCAAGTGTGGTTTCGAATTCATAGAGATCTTTGTTTTTTTAATTTTTAAAGTCAATGTTTGTTCTTTTTTGTCTTCTAAGACAGACGACAAAGTGAGTCCTAGAGCTTCGTGAGTCAGGAAGTCCTGAGGGGTATGGGTCCCATAGGGACCTATCAACAACCATCCCACCATTCCCACCACTGCCTTGGGCTCCATGCATTGCACCGTAAAAAGCACTGGTTTCATCAACTACTATTGATTGTCTCCTGTTTTTTTCCCCTTAGCATTAAAGTTAACTTAAATTGAAAATAATATTTCTCTCTTCCCAACTACATGACAACCTTGGGAACGGGAACCTCGTTCTATCTTGGGAGCTATCACCCTGCCTTTCTTCTCCCCACACTTTGTCATGGCTCCTCCATGGCACTCTCTGGAACATGCCCCCAGACTTCTGCTTCCAGCTGACTGG
Source organism: Psammomys obesus (assembly GCF_907164565.1). Classification (NCBI taxonomy): domain Eukaryota; kingdom Metazoa; phylum Chordata; class Mammalia; order Rodentia; family Muridae; genus Psammomys; species Psammomys obesus. The sequence goes on along the minus strand of NW_026596134.1, from coordinate 27,511,274 downwards.
GCTGGAGGTGGGTGGGCACCCCGCTTCAAGCTGGGCCCGGCAGGCTCCTGTCCCTTCAGATATTCTGCAGACGTGGGAGATGGTGCTTGGAATGGACCCAGGAGGCATTCTCCTGTGTAGACCAGATAGATAGAGGAAACCGTTCTACAGAAAGAGGGAAGCATGCGGTGGAGGCAGGTGCAGAGGGAGGCAGGGGAACGGCACAGATGTGTCTGCGGTGCTCATTGCCCACTCAAGGTGCATTCTGGATATCCGGATACATTTTTGAGTCTTTGTTTTATAGAACAAAGTTCTTACTTTGTTTAAAGCTGGTTCTGGTGGATCCACAGATTCTAAAAACACAAAGAGGTAAAAGGGTTGTGGATGAATACCCAGTCCAGTTTAGAGGTAGAGGTGGGTCTTGTGAACAGGCTAGACCAAATCCACCATGGCGACCTGTATGTTCATGGATGGAACACTAGTCTCTCTTCTTGCTCCTATATGGTAGAGTCAGGCTATGGGGATTTGAATGAGTTCTGTAAACCAGTCAAGCATCGTGACTTGATCTTAGCTTATTGGTGGGACTGTGTTTTGTGCTGCCCTCTAGAGGCAGTATGAAAAGAGTAAAGTATAACTGCCCAGCAGGCAGGCCTACCCGGAAGCTGGACCTGGTTCTAAGAGGAAGCCACTGGATGCACCAGCCTTCCGGGCCACAAAAGCCGGCATGGGCTGGCCACGTGAATCAATGACTGAAGTCCACTGGAGCAGTCGTGGCTACCGCGCAAGAGAGAAGCAGGGGAGGCGTATCACATCTACCACAGGTCTTCATCTCTGGCCATCCTGCCAACACGGGCTGCGGTCATTCTTCATAGCCAAGGGATGTGGGTGATGATGGAGTGACTAAAGAGAGGAAGATAGAAATCATAGTAAGAAAGTGGAAACGGGGGTTAGGGAAGCAGCTCAGTGGGTAAGGGTGTAAAACCTTAGCATACACATAGGAATCTAGGGAGGGTGGAGTGTGAGCGCTCTCTGGCCACTGAGCCTAGCCTAAACAGTGAGCCTTTGATTCAACGAGAGACTGCCTGCAGGCAGTAAGGCAGAGAGCAATAGAGGAAGACATCCCACACCCTCTTCTGGCCTCCGCCTGTACAGATGTGGGCACTCTTAATTGAATGCACTATAACACACACACACACACACACACACACACACACACACACACACACGAAAGGCGAGACCTTCAGGAACTCTGACCGAAAGTCCAGGTGTCAGAATCTCAGATTTTTGACCAGGAACCAAGAGAGCCCGAGGATGTATGTATCAGCATATATTTTGCCTAAAGGGAGGGGATTTTAGCTTTCTAAAACAGGAAAACAAAACAAAGCAAAAACCAAACTTATCCATCTGAAATTACTCAGATGGTTAAAGAAGGAATCAGAATTACAGTGCAGAACGGAAGTCTTTCTTGAAATCTTGAGATTTTCCTGTAACTTCACTTAGGTACCTGCCCCCTGCTCTCCCCCTCTCTCTCTTTCTGTCTCTCTCTCTCTCTCTCTGTGTGTGTGATAGTGCAAACATGCACAAAGAAACAGTATAAAATTGTGTGTTGTCGATCAAGAAGTAAAGCACACTGGTAGACCATACACTTAGTGTGTTCAAGACCCCGAGGCCAAGCCTCAGAACTGAGGGAAAATTATATGTAGTAGCCTGGCATGTTTCTCACACCCAAGTAGAACACTTGCGATCAGCCCCCGGATGAAATGAACAAGTAAAGGAAATGAGATTTTACATCTGGACAGTGACTTTGTGATGTGCAGGATAAGCAGGTGCTCAGCTGTTATGTGGTCCTAAATATAGCTCAGCTATTGGCATGTTCGTTCTTCCCTTTTTTTCCCCCTTAAAAAGGAGTGATGATGGTTCCTTGCTGTAAGAGCTGCTCAGTGGGCTCACAGACAGAAATACTCACTATTTCCCAAATTCAGGAACCCATAGCCCATCACAACGCTCTCCTTGAATGCTACCGTGCAGGGGCAATCGGGTACCTCTAACAGCTCTAGCCTCTTGTGAATGTCGTCTCCGTCAGCTGGTAATGTTACAAGACAGGTGCCCTGGGAGGCCTCAGTTTGTTTTATCTGTATCGCCAGCAAGCCTCTTTTTATATCTAGGCATTTAGAAGAGACAGGGAGGGCTGGGTGTGGTGGTGCACACCTTTAATCCGAGCACTTGAGAAGCTGAGGCAGGTAGATCACCGTGAATTCGAGGCCAGCCTGGTCTACAAAGCAAGTCCAGGACAGCCAAGGCTCTGTTACACAGAGAAATAGAGAGATAAGCCTGTCCTGACATCTTGTCTATCCTGAACTCAGATGAAAGGAACAAAGGGGTACAGGTTGGCTGAAAGGGGATTGCCAACCTCTAAGAGAATAAATGGTCAAGTTGTTTAAAAGAGAGCAAAGAGCTCCCTGGAAGGAAATACTATTGGAGAGATAAATAAAAAGACATAGCTCAGCAACTCCTTCTTTTAAACATAACTGGAGCAGCGAGTACTGATGGTTACACAGAAATAAGTGAGAGGATTGGTGGGCCCGAACTTTCTGTCCTGCTGGGATTTTTATTGAATCCATGTTTATAAGCAAGTGATCTGATCACAGGAATGGCATGAACAGCTGATGGGGCAATGCTTTAAAAGAATATAACTATCAGATGGAATTGAAGAAAATTCGTGAAAGTGCTCTAAATGAAAAGGTTAGCTCAGTTCGGCGTATTAGCAACAGTCAGTGGCAATTCTCACGCTTACACCTCCCCCTCCTGCTCCCTCTAAGCATTTGTAAATCCCAGGCCTTTCAGAGTTCTGTGCATCCTAATTGTAAATTTGAGTACAATTCCATCTTGCCACAAATCTTTTAGCAGCTCCTGAGTTTACAGAAGATAAGAGCCCAAGATCCTTACAATATTGGCTTTGGGGATTTGTCTTCGTTCTCTCAAACTGACATCGGTGCCCAAGACCTGCATTGCCTCTCTGCTCCTGCCCCTGCCCCTGTCCCTGCCCCTATGTCTTCATGGCTCTCAAAGCTCCTGGAGACTTCTTAATAGCAAAGTGTTTCCTTTCTTCTCAAGAGGAAGTAAAGCCAGATGGATTGTGCTCCACCAGGATGACAGCTCCGGTTCTGCTATGATGTTGAGCATCATTCATTCATTCATTCATTCATTCATTCATTCATTCTATAAGCATTTCTTTTGTGACTCCCTTGTGTCAGGAACTGTACTAGACTGTAGGGATTAGGTGAAATAGTTTATAACCTAACATTTCTTTTGGAGGTTGGTGGCCTCCTGCGGGCTTTACCTGCTAGAAATCAGAGGCTTGTGGGCTGCATTCCTGCTGAAGACTCCAGCAGAGTCTGACAGTTCTATCCTGTCATTCATTGGGGGTTGTCCATATTTTTTGATTCATGAGATCTCTTCTTCCTCTACTGTCTCCATGGTCATCTCTCTTTCTCTAATTATGATTGTCCTCCCACGGACCAAGAGAACTTTGTGATCACACTGGCTCCCTTGCATAGTCCAGGATTAGACCCTTTCTGCTTCAAGGTCATTAATGTACCCACACCATCAAGGTCCCCTTTGCCACATTAGGTAAGATAACAAGGATTCTGAAGATTTTGGGAGAAGTTGGTTGTGTTTACTACCCTCTGTTAGCCCTTTCTCCCTATTGTTCATTCAGGAGATCTGAGAACTGTGGAACATGCCCACAGTCCCAGGTACTTGAGAATCTGAGTTTGGAAGATTCCTTGGCCATAGGAAGTTGAGGCTGGTCAGGGCAACATAGTGAGACCCCAACTCAAACAAAAACAAAACAAAGAACCACGAGCAAACCAAACAAACAAGTGGAAACAGAACCATCTTGAATTCTAATTCTGTTTCTACATGTTGGAATCTAGCAGTGAATACAGACGTGTAGTTCCTGCTATCAGGGGCTTCACACTGTAGATAGGAGATAGATGATAAGCGAGTCAACAGTTAAAAAAAAAAAAGTCAGGGAGCAAAAGGAAGCTAAGGAAAAATAAAGCTGGTGGGAGCCTGGGGCGTGTGGGGTTGGGGCGATTGCTGTTACGTTGTGGTGATTACAGCAATCAAGGAGTGAAGAAGTTGGCTTTGGCAATTCAACAACAAGGAAGTGAACACAAAGAAACATGACGGGAGGCTAAGACATTAGCCAGGATCAGGAGGACACTTAGTGTGCAGAGAATTGTAAAGTTGTGCTGCTAGGAAGGAACCCAGGCCCTCACACCTGCACCTCACAGAGCACTGCGCCACCCAGCTACACTTCAGCCCAATTTAGTGATCACTATCTTCAGGCTGAAAAAGTTACAGCTCGAAAATGGCTCTTGAGCAGTAGGACCTGGGGCAGTGGAGGAAAATGCATCGCTAAGACACTGCCTGAGCCAGAAAGGGGGGTGTCAACAGGCTTTGGCTTGCCTTTGCCTCTGTCCAAACTCTTGCTGAACCTCCCCGTGGTTGGACCCAGCTGAAGTCCATCCCCTCCTCGGGAAGTGGGCCTTGGAAACATGGGGTTCCGATCTCCTGTCAGAGAGAATGGGAAGGCTCCTGAGAGTGAACAGGCGAACAACCAACCCAGTTACCTTTGTGTAGACTAAGGGAATGCAGGCACTGAGTCATGCAGGTACTTGGGGGAAGATCTTTCCTGGCAGAAGGCTTAACAGATGTGAGGCCCGGAGGCAGGAGAATACCTGCTTGATGTATTTAAGGACAGCAGGGACAGATACCACGTGGCTGAGTGCAAAGGAGAAAAGACAAGCAAGTTGAATAGTTTACCTTCTATGCTTGTCAGTTCCACATCCCCACGGATTCAGCCAATCATAGATCAAAGATATATTTTACACACATGCACACGTACACACACACACACACACACACACACACACACACACAAACAAACACATGCATGCACACGAACACATGTACACACATACACACACACACAAATAATCAGTGTCTTCAATACACACAGGCTTTTTTGTGTGTGAGGGGTGTTACTAGTTCTTAAATAATTTCTGTGTAACATTGTTATGTATTGCTAGAAATATGAAGAAGACAATAATTTAAATATTCTGGAAGTTGTGCATAGGTTATATGCAAATTCTGTGCCCCTCCCTTTTTTTTAATACAGAACTGAGCATTCATGGAAGGGGAATAAGTGTGGTGGGTAGGTAGATCCTGGCCCTAGTCCCTCTTATGTACTGAAGGACAATCGAATACAATTCTCTAGACTGAAATTGGAACTTGTGTTTCGACATCATTATCATCTTCCAGTTTCATGAGACTCCCTGGGAAGTTTCTGAGCAGCAAGGTGTCAGGATCTGACTTACATAAGCTCTACACTGTACGTCAAACACGTAAATCAGATGTTAGTGGCAGAGGGCAGAGTAGGTGGCCTATGTATGAAGATCACCAGGGAGACGCTCTTCTGACAATCAGGTGGGAAATGGCTGGAAGCAGAGATGGAGAGTTAGCCTGGGTGGAGAGGGGTTACATTCTGCACAGGTACTGAGGGAAGGAGAAGTGGTATTTATTCGTGGTTTGGATGTGGCCTGTGGGAAAACAGAGAGGTTAAGAATGACTGGAAGAAGTTTGCTCTGGTTTTCTGGAACTCTGGGAGGGCAGCGTGAGCTGAGGCAGACAAGACGGTAGGGTACTGCTTTGGGGGGATACCTTAGAGCTTGTTAGGTTTAGATGTGAGATGTTTGGGTAGCAAGGTGTTGAGCAGGATATGGATGTACAGTCTGGAGTTTGGGGCATGGCTGGAGGTGTAAAATGGATAGCTGTCGGTATCGCACAGCCATCAGACCGGTAAGGTCTTGAAAGTCATCAGACTGATAAGATCACCAGGAAGTCAGAGGAGAGCAGGAAGGGAAGATGTCTACAGAACCTACACTTAAACGTTTGAGGCTGAAAACCTGAATGGTAGGATTCTTCACCCTGAGGTAAAGAACAGAAAGACTTTTCAGAGGCGAGCCTGGGTTTGGGATGAGGTTTCATTGCTGTTTCTGAGAACACCAGTTCCAGTGGAGTGGCGGGTGAGAGGCTGCTCCCAGTGGCTGCAGGAGGATGGAAGAAAAGAGAGGGAAGAGGACAAGGACTGGACACCCTCTTCCCCAAGACTCTAGATGTTAAGCAAAGCAAGGACATACGTGGAATTTAGGAAATGTCTTACTTTTACCATGGCATATAATACAGCATGCCTGTAAATTGTAGAAAGAAGGCTTCGGGAGATGGCTCAGTGGGCCAACTGCTCTCTGTACTTCCAATCCCGAGAAACTATACATTAGAATACAACTGCAATCCCAGTGCTTCTACAAGGGCAGAGAAGGGATGATCCTGGAAGCTCAAGGTCAACAAAGAGGCCTTGCTTCAAAACAAGGTGGAAGTGAGGTGGGGACTGATAGCCAGGGCTGTCGTCTGAACTCCTTACACACTCAGTGAACGCACGTGCCTGCGCTCATGTGCACACACAAAAGAAGGATGATTCATTAGGGTGGGAAAATTTGCTGGTGTAAGCAGGAGAGGGGACAGTTACTGAATCAATGCCCCTCAGTCAAAGAGCATGGGATAGTACACAGAGCAAGAGGTTAGTCACAGCTAAGAACTGAGAGGTTGCTGTAGGTGGCAGGAAGCAAAGAAGCAAGCTGGTAGCCTAGCACAGGTGGACAACTAGATAGGGTCTGCAGATGCCTGCACGTGGGCAGAGCATCCAGGAAGGGCATGTGTGAGCTCTCTTTCTATTTGCTTTGTTTCACAGGTGAAAGGAGCAAGGCCACCGGCAGTAACCCAGTGGTTTGATGAAGAAGAAGAAGAAGAAGAAGAAGAAGAAGAAGAAGAAGAAGAAGA
>NW_026596134.1:27484267-27504382 GCF_907164565.1 Psammomys obesus | reverse complement strand
AGAAGAAGAAGAAGAAGAAGAAGAAGAAGAAGAAGAAGAAGAAGAAGGAGAAGAAGGTGTGACATAGTCTTTCTAGAGTAAGAGAGCAGAGAGGGAAGCACAGGGGCCTCCCTGTCTTCTAACGTGGGAAGCTAATTGATTATAAAGCAAATGCTGTTGCAGACTCATGATGAGTACTGATCTGTAGGGGGAAGGATAAGAAATCCCGTATTAGGGCAGAGTTAAAGTCTGCGAGGCTAAAGCAACCAGACTCTCATTTTTAACCAGCACTGGATTTTGGAATCCAACACCCTTCACCAGGGCCTCATAAAGAACACTGAGGAAAGTTAACAGGTTTGGCTAACACTTGGCTCGACTGTTTCAAAGGGCTCTCTGGGATTCATAAAACAGGTGACCTTGAGAACAGTGCTGTGTTGGTCAGCCATTTTTTAAGGGCAAAGCTGAACAAGAACAGATTCATAATACCTTGTGATTTGATGAAGGTTTGGTCCTTAAAAATAGACCCATGGACTGATGGTGAAGTGAGATGACTCGGTCGGTAAAGGTACCTGAGGTTTTGGGTTTAATTCCCAGAATCTACAGGGTTGAAGGAAAGAACCGACTCCTACAGGTTATCCTCTGACCTCCATATGTGTGTTATGGCCTACAAATGATTCCATAGATACATATATGTGCACACAAAAGAAAATAAGTTAAAACATTCTTTTTAAAAGATGGTTTAGTACTTGATAAACTGTGAGCCCAATGACCATCCTGTCTCCTTCTTTCTTACAGTTGCTTTGGTGTATGTGTGCATTCATTCGGTTTGTCTTTTACTCGAATTGACATGTTTATTAAACAACAAGGAGCCTGTTCTGAGTTAGTGTACAAACCAACCACCAATAATGCATGCCCTTTAAAATTATTATTACAGGACCAATATTTTTGTTGTCTTTGTTGCTGAGACAAAAGAAACTTAAATATAAAACTATCAACATGTAGCTAAATATAGTGAAAATGACTTACTATAAAATGAAACACTCATTTCCTTTTTTATTGTTCAATATAAAAGGGAAATATCTGTCATTTATTGGAAACTTTTATAGGTCTGAATGCTACAGACTTTTAAAGCTGTAATAACTTAACATGTGGGCTACCCCTCGATTTTTACAGATGTAGTATCAGAGACAGTAAATTTCTCAAGGAACCTCAGTTATTAGTGGCACAGAACCCAAGCTCCACTTTCCTGGTCCTATCTACTACTTTTTAATCAATGTGCCACTTAAGTTTCTTTTCTTTTTTCTTTCTTTTTTTGGGGGTAAGGAGGGGATTCAGGACAGGGTTTCTCTGTGTAGCCTTGGCTGTCCTGGACTCTCTTTGCAGACCAGGCTGGCCTTGAACTCTCAGAGATCTGCCAGCAACCACCTCTATCCACCTATCTCTGTCTCACTGTATAGACCAGGCTGGCTTTGAACTCACAGAGGTCCACCCATCTCTGCTTTCTTATTGCTGGGATTAAAGGCATGTGCCAGCACTCCCTGGCTGAATTTTTTTAAATAGTTCTGTTATACACCATGAAATCATATTTATTCATGTTTGTTGACATCAAAACTTCATGCTTAACTATCAACAGGAGGGAGCATATTTCTTAGACAACAATACAAAATCACCACATAAAAGTTTTAGAAACAGAATGCCTTTTCAATAAATAGCCTTTTGAACTTATTTTTTATTTTATGTAGATTGATATTTTGCCGTGCATGCATGTCTGGTTTGTACGCCACGTAACGTGTTCAGTGTTCTTGGATGGTGTCAGATCCCCTGGAACTGGAGTTACAGTTGGTTGTTGGCTCACCAAATGGGTGCTGGAAATTGAACCTCAGTGCTCTGGAAGAGCAACCTGCACTCTTAACCCCTGACCCATCTCTCCTGTCCCTCAACAGCATTTTGGAATTAGGTATAAAGGCACAGTGTGAGGATTTGTAATTTTTTTTTCAAGTTCTGCTTCCTGCCCTTTAATGGTGAACAGGATTTTCATGAGACAAAGAGAGATTGTAAACACACACCCCCCAAAACCCAAAAAACAAAAACGAAAGACATGATTTGTGAAGACGCGAGAGCAGAGTTTAGCAGAGTAAAAACCTTGCCTGTGGTACACAAACTGCTGTGTGAATTCCAGGTACTCTTTGGGGTTAGGCAAGGTAAAGGTACTACGGACACACAAGGACTATTATCTTCATTTTTAATAACAGACATAAAATATCTACTAGGTATAAAGCCTGAGGAGGCGTTGGGAATACTAACACGGGTGAGCTATATGCAAGAGGAGTCGTCTTGTGGGGGTGTTAGGATGGGGAAAGGAATGCGTCGTGCGGGGGCTGGAGATAAGATTCCAGGAAGCCTGATAAGCTGAGTACAAGGTGGACATTCAGAAGTAGAGATGCGCTGGCTTCTACAGCTCCACGCTTCCCCGGCCAAATGCTCCCAGCTCCGAGACGCAGGTCCACGGAAGCCCTCCGTCCGCCTCCAGCCTTCTCTCCGCAACTACTAGGCCGGGGCAGCGGAGGAGGCAGGTGACAACTGCACCAGGCTGTTGAGTCGTCATGGCAACCAGAAGTTCCGCGGTCCTCACTACCCTGCTTCCACTTCCCCCCGGCTGAAGCTGGGCTCCAGTCTCGCGAGACTTGCCTGAGCACAGAACCCCGCCGCGGTGATCTCACCCGAGACTGAAGGAGGGAGGAGAGGAGGGAGGGAGGGAGGGAGGGAAGGGATGGGGCGGGGAGAAGGGCCAGTGCAGCGCCGCCACCGCCGGCAACTTTGTGAGCGAGTTCAGTACGCGCGTGAGCAAGTGAGCGGAAAGTCAGTGCGGCGCGGAGTCCTGGGGTGGGGAGGGTCGGGGAGGGAGGGTGGGCCTGGGACGCCTCCCGCAGCGCGCCCATCGCCGCCGCCCCGGGCTCCCTTCCCGCGTCGTGCCCGCGCTGATCCTGTCCCCTCCCCATCCCCCCGTGGGCAGTTACCTGTCCTCTCCCCAGCCACTCAACTCCCCTCACACCGCGCCCGGCGCGGAGCTCCGCAGCCGGTACGCTCCCCGGGCGCCGGGCGCTTGTTCGCGGGAGCCCGCGGGCGGGATGGGGGCTCGGCGCGAGCCGGGGCCCGGGCTCCTGCACAATAGTTGATGCCCGGGGACTGGTCCCTTCGGCCGCTGCGGGTAGCCCTCGGAGCGGGGCTGGGGAGCCGCGTTGATTCCCGCCCCCGCGGCTCCTACGCCGGGCGCTGGGAGCCTCGGATCTCCGCGGAGGAGGCGGCGAGCGAGCGCGCCCCGACCGTCTGCACGCTTTCTCTTTCTCCCTAGGGAGAGCGCGGGGACGACGCACCACGGACGCGCGGCGGCACCAGGAAGCCCAGGCCAAGCGGTAAGTGACCCCCGGGGGGCCAGGGCTGTGAGTGGGGGCCGGGGAGGCACTGCTGACAGTGCTCCCCACCCCCCGCGCTGTCTGTCCTTGGCTGGGGAGTCGCGGCCCGGCGCGAGACGCTCGCTGCCGCTGAAAGTTTGATTTCCGATTTGGTGGCGTGCTGGGGATCGCGATCCCGGAGCCCGGCGGGGGCGAGTCTGCGTTCCACCGCGCCCGGCGCGCGCGCACGTTCGCACCTCGGGACCCAGATCTGCTCCCCCAGAGGCCCGGAGCCCCGCGTCCCCTCCTGGTGGCTGTACTCACCCTGCGGCTCCCTGTTCCTCAGGGAGACCCTTCCCCGCCCGTCACCCGGTCAGCGTTTTGCAGGTGTGCTGGAGGGGATAAGGCCCAGTGGGTTGATTTTGGGGTAGGGAGAGGTTCGGCTCGGGCCCGAGGGCGGTAATTTCCCACCTGGGGGATCCTGGCGACTGAGATCCGAGGATGCTCCAACCTCCGTTTCTTGGAGGAAGTAAACCTTCGGAGGGTTGGAGAGGCTTGAGGTTGCCGTATAAAGAACTTTTTCCCCCCTTGCCCTTTCCAACTTCGCTCCTGACCTTAAAGGCTACTTGCCAGGTTCATAAATCGCTCCGTGGCATTTCGATGTGGGCAAGTAACCGCGTTGGGCAGGTTGAAATTTCATCGGGACTCTCCGTGTCCAAAACCAGAGGCACGGGAAATAGCTAGCTTTCAAGGGAGGTGTTGTGCTGGATTGTTGGCATTCCTCTTGGAAGGGGAAGCTTTCGGGTACGGCTAACTAACTCCCAGACTGCCTTGGAGCTTTGTAGAATTGATTTTTCCTGACGGCCAGTTGAGAGGCAGCCTTCACTGAAATTCATACTGCCTGGTCTACGATTATGTTTCTAAACTCGAGCCAGGGATGCGATGCAAATTTCAGAGGGAGGTGTCGACTTTCATCAGGTTCCAGGTCTATCTGGATGAACTGGGGTTGGCGTTTCCTCTATAAAGCGAGCCTTTCATGTTGAAACTCTGACTCAGAGTCTTAAAGCCATTCTTTTTTATACTGGTACTCTGTGGGAGTTAAGTGTCAACTTTCTCTTGCTTTCTCTAATGGGGTATCTCCCAAGGCAAAGGTTCTCTGGCTGAGTCTTTTGGATGGCCACAACATTAAACCCTACCGAATTGCTCCTGCAACCTCGTTCAGGGTCAGGAATGATTTTCTGTATCTTGGTTTAACGACTTTCCCATATCCCCTTTTCCTTTCCCGAAAGCTGCAATTAAGCTGCCTTTAACCAGGATGGAAAAAAGCTGATAGGATTATGCAGAGCAGTTAAAAGGTTTAACTTAAGAAGTTTATGGTCACTGATGTGTACAACTATGAGGTGACAACCCAGTTATTAACTATAATATTATTACTGAAGCATTTTCCCATGAAATATGTTATTGATACTAAGGCATTAACAGCAGTGATTTGAAATGACCCGGGTGACGGTTTGAACGTAAATGGTTGGGGTAAATAAGACATTTGGAATGCTGACTTGCTTCTGTGTCATTGAAAACTTGTTTCTTACCTCGCACTTAAAAGGATTCTTGCAATTGACTATCATTAATTAGATTTCTCCAGTTGACTGAGAGAACGAACGGGTTTAGCAAGTGGCTAGACACAGTCAGTAGGTGTAGCTGTTAGCCACTTTGCAGTTCCCAGGGCCTGTCACAGTCCTGGGGTCCTGGAGTTCTTAGGTTTGACTGTCAAGCAGTTATAGTTGTGACTCCTTGTCAAGGTTCTATGGAAGGCTGACTTGTACTCTTGGTAGTTATTCGTCAGCACATCACCAAAGTGATATGTTGAGATTAACTCTTTTTTTGACTCAGTTTTTTAGTAGTACTTCCTGGATTTTATATTTGTTTCATGTTTGCTTTGAATTACGTGTATAGCATTGGTATAGTGTCCTCACTTGATTTTTTTCCTATCAGCTTCATCAGCATGCTGTAGACTGAGGGTGGGTTGAGATCAGCAGTTACAATCTCTGGGATCTGGGTTGGATGCGTTAAGGTGTACATATGTTGTATTTTCAGTTGCAGTTTGAAATTTTAATCAATGATTTTTTGTTTTGTTTTGTTTTGTGTTTTGAGACAGGGCTTCTCTGTGTAGCCGTGGCTGTCCTGGATTCACTTTGCAGACCAGGCTGTCCTTGAACTCACAGAGATCCGCCTGCCTCTGCCTCCCTGAATGCTGGGATTACAAGTCGTGCACATCCCTGCTCCTCTCAGCTGTCAATGACTTTTTAAATGATCTTTTTTATTATTTATTACAATTTTTTTTATTAATTACAGTTTATTCTCTTTGTATCCCAGCTGTAGCCCCCTCCGTGGTCCCCTCCCAAACCTACCCTCTATTCCTATTCTCCCCGTATGTCCCTCTCTAAGTCCACTATTAGGGGAGGTCCTACTCCCCTTCCCTCTGACTCCAGCCTATCAGGTCTCTTCAGGACTGGCTCCATTGTCCTCCTCTGTGGCCTGGTAAGGCTGCTCCCCCCTCAGAGGGAGGTGATCAAAGAGCCAGCCACTGAGTTCATGTCAGAGACAGTCCCTGTTCCCATTACTAGGGAACCCACTTGGAGACTGAGCTGCCATGGGTTACATCTGTGCAGGGGTTGTAGGTTATCTCCATGCATGGTTCTTAGTTGGACTGTATCAGTCTCTATAAAGACCCCTGTGCCCAGATTTCTTGGTTCTGTTGCTCTCCCTGTGGAGCTCCTGTTCCCTCCAGGTCTTTCTATCTCCCCCCTTCTTTCCTAAGATTCCCTGCACTCTGCCCAAAGTTTGGCTATGAGTCTCAGCCTCTGCTTTGCTACCCTGCTGGGTAGAGTCTTTAGGGGCCTTCTGTGGTAGGCTCCTGTCCTGTTCCCTGTTTTCATTCTCTTTCGATGTCTGTCCCATTTGCCTTTTCGGAGTGAGGATTGATCATCTTACCCAGGGCTACGTGATCTCCTAGAGCGCAGACAGCAGCATGAGTGGAACCAAAACCTGAGGTCAGATTTTTGGGCCAACTTAGTAGAAGGTCTACGTGATGTCACCTGCCTGTTTGTCTTTTTATTACCAAAGGTCCGGTCATTGCACACGTGGTATGTCTATCCTGAAGGTTTTGAGGTTACCTGGTTTTGAGCCTTTTGGTTCACTAGCCAGATTGGGATGGCAACGCCCCCAACTCCAGCCCTGCTTAAACTCTGATGGAGCAAGCTCCTTTGTTTCATTTCATATCACAGAAGGTGAATCTCAAAACTTGAAAAGAATTTTTCCTTGTAATTTCCCTTTTGAGTCTTGTGAGTCAAGCAGTGTTTACTGAGTGCCACCGTCTGGGTTGTTTCTCTTGGTTTCTGTGACTCCAGTGATGAGCATCGTTATTCTCGGCTTTAGGGAGCTGTTGGTCCAGGGGACTGTGGGTTCACACCCACATCTCAGGGTGGGTGAGGATACCCCCCATGTCCAAGATTTTACGTATGAGGCAGTTTTGATTTTTCAACTTATTTGAAAAGTTTGAAATTCTTATCTTTAGAAAGTGTGGCTATCAAGTATCTGCTCTGCTATTTTCTGCCTGGGTTGACCTTAGCTGTACCCCTTCCGAGCTCACTGTCATGTGCTGCAGCTTGAGCACACAGTTGTGTCCTAGCTTTGCTACAGAAATCAGCCAGAATGTGTGTGTGAAAATACTTGGTAGCTCAAGTCTCATTTGCAGTTGCACTTTCTAACCCTTTGATGAACAGGTTCATGGGTGGCTGAAACTAGAAGGGACTCTGAGCACAGTTCCTTTAGCTTCAGGAGTTGACATGATTTGTATGTTATAAAACTAGATATAGCCAGCATTTAGGATAACTGGGCTTCCCGATTTAAACATGTTCCTCTGCTTCACCTTTTGTTTTTTGCCTACTGATCATGTTTAAGTTTGTTTACTCTTTCTTTCTTATACTTAAGTAGTCAGTGATTTTTAAATAACTAAAATAGGGGAGAAGCAAAGCTAAGGGAAATAGTAGCCACATTAAAGCTGAACAGCTATGAAAATAATATCAATGTTGAGTTTGGTGCCTAAATTGTGGAATTACTCAGATAGCTAAGTTATGGAAAAAGGAACCATAAATTAAAATTTCTGCACAGTAGAGCATGGAGGCATTTTTATTATTATCCCCTTAGTGTCCTGATGCTCTTTAGAAAAGTAAAACTTTCTTGTTGTCCATCTTTCCCTTCCCTTAAGTTCATTTGCAAAAGAAAGGAGTTGTGCTCGCCTTGTTTCTGGGACAGTGGCAACCTTTAGTTTGTGGCAACCTTTAGCTCTGTGGAAGGGTTGCAGGGGTTTGTGTTGGGTGATGGGAGGAGGGTTGCATGTGCCACAGTTCCTGACTGTGGGAGCCCTCTCTGGGAAACCCGGCAGGCTTGTGTGTGGTGGGAGACACATCCCTGCTGGCTGCAGACTTAGGAGAGCGGCTGTCCCTGTCCCTGGGGATGGAGAGAGAGCAAACAGTGCTTTACTTCAGGGTTCACAGAGAGGTTTGCGTTACATGCTGTGTCTCCTGAGACCGATCGTCCAAACGCAGGCAGTCACTTCTGCTTTTCTGCATGTTGGTGATTGGCCTTATGGCATGTTTGCTTTCACAGTTGTCTTGTTATGCCTTCATAATTAAAAACAAAACATACTTGTATGATACTTTGTTTTTCAGGCACACATTTAAGTTGATTATTCCTAAAGGATAGCTCATGCCTTTGGCTGGGCTTTTGATGAGTTCTGGTATGTGAGCCAGGGGAAGGTGGGAACAATTCCCCTGACTCCAGCCCTCTTAAACACAGGTGGTTTGAGCAAGGGACACAGTGTGGTCTTAATTTGTAACCAAGAGGGTAAGGAAAAGCATCCCAGTGCATTTTTTGAGGGAGAGAAAACTTGCCTTCTCATCTCATCCTCTGTCCTTCTTCATTTCTTCTGTCCAGATGGAACAAGATGTCCCAGATGCAAAGAGACTTTCTTTTGGGACAAGGTTTCACTGTGTCACCTTGCCTGTCCTGGAACTCACTTGCAGACCAGACTGTCTTTGAACTCACAGAGATCTGCCTGCCATGCTTCCTGAGTGAATGTGTTTTCTTACAGACCTAGAAAGATGACCCCAAAAAGGCAGGAGGAGCCTTAGGGTGGAGGTGGCGCACTGTGAGGAAGGGCGACAGTTGTTTCTGGACGTCTGAGATGAGAGCTTCTGAGATGGGTTCTAATTGGTTACTTATGCTGCAGCTCTCTCTCTAATTAGATTTGTAGTATGCCTGACTTTAAGCTGTGGGAAACAGGTAATTACATAATGGTAGATGGGAGACTGGGCTTTCTGAGGAATGCTGGCTTGGAGATGGAGAGTTGCTGGTTTTTACAAACAAAGGGGTCACTCAGGGACTGCTGGGGCTGAAAGGACATCCCCCCATAATTTCCTGGGGTTCCTTCTTACTTCCTTGGGCCAAGCCCTTTACCAAAGTGTGAACAGGTGCAGCCATTGATTGTTTTTGTGGTTCATTCAGAGCCTTGCTTCCTTTTATAATGAGTTCTGATCTCAGAAGATAGCTATTGAGAAATCTAAAAGCAGAGGGCTGGGTGCCAGCTGCTCATGTTCCTGCAGTCTGAGAGTCTACAAGCAGTTCTTTCTTTCTTCTTTCACTTTCCACCTCCTCCTCATGCAGTAAAGACAGAACCCAGGGCCTCACAATTCCTAGGCAATGGTACTCTACCAGCTGACTTACACTCTCAACTCTGATTAGTGTCCTTTACCTAAGCCTCCTATGTTACCTTTCTGTGATGAATGTTTTTACATAATAAACGGTAGGATTCAGCTTAGTTGTATTATAAGCCCCTTGCATTTCCTCCATGCACTCAGAGAAGCAGCTGGTATTGAGCTGTCTTCAAGGGAGAGGGGTCTGTGTGTTAGGATGGCTCTATGAGAGGATGTTCAAGACTTTTGCTCAGTTTTACTGCTTGAGCCACCTTCTGTCCCTAGAACTAAATGGGAAGTCCGTATCTCCTTATATGCTAACAAAGAGCTGAGTTCTGGCCTCGCTGCTGTAGAGGACTTGCTGAGCATCGCCTCCCTGAACTGTATGCTGCCATGCTGCTTGTCACCAAAGACTGAGAAAAACACCTGTCATGTTTACCTGATCAGTTTTTCCTCCTTTGAAGCTCCGCTGAGGACTTCAGAAGAGCTCACTAGTTGGCTTACTGGATTCTGACTTCCAAGTAGCCAGCTCTTGATCTGTGTGTGGGAGGAGTGGGTGTGGGAGGGGTGTGTGTGTGGGTATGTGTGGTGGTGAAGGGGATGGGGGTGTGACCCCCTAGCTCATTTGTGTATGGGAACCATGCCCAAGCTTGAATATAGTTCCTAACCCCAACTCCAGTTATGCTACTTCACAGTTTCATTCTTACCTCAAAATTAGGACCATAGTGCTAGTGCTAATATGCGGCAGTAAAGGAAGAGTGGCATTGTATAAGGAAGCCATGTTTCAGTGGGTAGGAGCCCTGGAGTGCTTGAGGGTCACAGGAAGGCTTGTTGACAGCCTAACACTTGCTTTGGTGGGATTGTTCTGGAGCTGTTTTCAAAGTATAGTAGCTTGAAGCAGTCAAAGCACGGGAGCTTGAAGCAGCTTGGGTGGCATGTGTGCTGGGGAGGCCATCTGGAATGCCGTGGCTAGTTCATCGAAGCAAGGTCCAGGCACCAGGAAAACAGGTGTGAGTGTTGGAAGACACTTGGTAGGTGTTTGTGTCTTGCTGCTTTCCAAAGTGGCTTTATGTGACATTCGGGCCTGTGCTTGACAACCAGGTGAATACAGCTTTCTGGGGCCATTGAAATTTCATTTGGAGAGATGAAAGGTAATGAGTCCCCAGGTCTTCAGCAGAGTTCTGTTTATCGAAAAAGGTGGTGCTCTTAACCACGGAGTCACCTCTCCAGCCTTTGCTCAGTCAGTGAAAGCTACCTGTTTGACTTCGGACACAAGACAGCTGCAGCTGTTTATTATGAAGATTGTCCATATTTAATGTTCTTTATGTGAGGGGAAAAAAATAAGTTTTGTTTCCTGGTTTTCAAGAAGATACATTTTGGCCAAATTTATTTTATCGGGTGCTTTTCTACTTAAGAAAACTAAAGGAAACTGCCTGTAATATGTTTTGGTGACAGTTTCCCTAAGGACCCAGGAGGCTCTCAGGTCTAGGTTTCTCCCACTCCCACAGCCAGCCCATTCTAAGAGAACCTAGAAACTTCCCTGGTTCTGGGCAGCCTTGGGTCTCCCCGTCCGCTGGCGGAAGAGCCACAGCCGGCTAGACCTTAGTCTTGCATTTGTTCATCTAACAAGCCTGTTGCTGTTGTATGACTATACAACAAACATCCTTTTCTTTGAAACAGGGAAGGGGTTGAGCTGAATCAAGTTTCCTTTAGAACCTACTATTAATGTTGTAGGGGTTAATTGTTGTAGTTAATGAGATTTAAGGATCTGAGTGGTTGATACTAGAAACATTTTGAAAGCTCTGCAGAAAGAGATTCAGTTTTTTTGTTTGTTTTGTTTTTACACTTAAGACATTTTATCAAGATTCTGTGATGGTTAGTACTTTAAACGTTAAGTTTTATTCCGATCCAGAAATCATCACTGTTTAGATTTGGCTCTGAGAGGTTTCTTTCCAGGCCGTTTCGGTGATCAGCACTTTTGAGTCCAGCCTTTTTCTAAACTGTTACTAGTATCACCCAGGAGACTCCTACACTCTAGGATTGGTAGGCCCTAGTGTGAGAGCCCTGGCTCCTGGGTGCTCTGGTCTGAGTCTTTGAGAGCCCTGCTTGCTTGTGCATGATGCTCTTGAAATCTTGCGGTCACCAAATGCAGCCACACTGGAGGTCTTACTGCCTGAGCTTTGCTAATCAACATGGCATTTGCCCATGTACCAGATACTCCTTGTTCAGACCACCTCGTGGGAGATTTTGTGTCTTTGTGATGTCACCATCTCCATTTTAATTTGTTGTTGGGACACAGTATTGATTATACATTAAAAGATTCAGTTATGCTAAGTGAAATGTAAGGGTTTCCTCCCATGAGGGAAGGGTGTCTGTCAGCTGCTGTAAATCTGGTCTCACTGTGGCCAAACAACACTGGAAGGTCTGTTCTGGACTTGGCTCTGCTGCATGCTACGTGCGATTCTGGCTGCTGTTCTTTCCTTTACTTGTGAACAGTACTCAAATGCTTTGTAGATGGAAGACACCCATTCTCTCAGAGGGGTGCATCAACAGGCACCTTGGGTGAGGGGAGACACGGGGGGGTCTGCATAAAGTTGGGTTTTTAGTTACTTAAAAAATTTACAAATTTATTTTTTTATGTATGTCTATGTAGAGGCCAGAGAGGGTGTCAGATTTCCTGGGACTGGAATTACATATGGTTGTGGTTGCCATTTGGGTGCTGGGTTTTGAACCTGGATCCTCTGGAAGGGGAGCCAATGTTCTTAACCTCTGAACCATCTCTCCAGCCCCAAAAGCTGTGTTTCAAAGGACAGAGTGGTTCATAGAACTGGGAGGGTGTGGGTGGAAGCAGTCTCTGGTAGTGCTCTGAGGAATGTGATAGCAGAAGCAGGGGTCATGAGCAGAGGCTGGGCGTTGGGTGTGTATGTGGGGTGACCTGGTTTACTGGGGAGGTGATGTGTCCTGCAGGTGTGCAGTCAGGGATGACACTTCTCACCAGAGCAGCTGGCATAATAGAGGTGCCATGGACCAAAGGAGGTGACTGGAGGAGCAGGTTTGGGTGGGGAGTTCGAATTCTGAGTAGATTTGTACATGTCTGCCATGAGATGCGTGTTGACATCAAGTGGGCCTTGGGCTGGTCTCAGTGCTCATAAACTTGGGTTTTCTTATCTCCGAAATGGGGAAGTATCTACCCTTCTCAGAATTATGGAGATAAGTGAAGGCAGGAAAGGCTGTCTTGTTTCTGGGAAGCTGACTACTGTCTTACAGACTTTGGGATCTGTGGAACCACTTGGCTCAGGGGCTGCTGAGAGGTTCTTCTGCATCCGTCCCTGAGCCCTGGACAGCTTCGTGGGGAGCTTTTATTTTGGCTCTCCAGGCTGTCATAGAGCTTCCTTCTTCATAAAGTCAGGGAGGCTTCGTGGGTGTGGTGTAGACCTGCCTCTTAAGAAACAGCTTTGACCAGAGGGACTTTGTTTAAATGGAAAGATACTATATAGAGAAAATGTATTATTTCCTGGATAGTTTATTATTGTAGGACTTCATAAGTTAGACAGGTTAATAATTGATAGTCTAATGGGGAAGATTTACTAGGAAGACTGCTCTTCATGTTCCTCAGTTCAGAATACCTATATTACTGCTAGTTGTTTTTGTTTTTTCCAATTACTGTATTTTTTTTTTCTTTTTTGGCTGATGCCATGTGAAATACATTTGGACCTATTGGTTTAAAATTTGAGATAAAATAAAGATATTGAAAGTACCAGTGTCCACAACTGGGATACAAAATGAATGAATTGTAATAAAAGATTAATAAAAAATTAAAAAAAATAAATGTTAAAAAGAAAAAACAGTATCAGTGTTATATTTTGATATAATATTTTGAGTGTATTAGCTGTGTTTCCTTAGAGGAAGCTGTAAATGTGTTTTTAGTCCATACCTTCCCTTGGAGTGGGAGAGGTGGCTTAGGAGTTAGTTCTTACAGCTCTCACAGAGGACCCGGTTCAGTTTGGAGCACTCACACGACAGCTCCCAGCTGTTCCTAATTCCAGTTCCAGGGGATCAGATGCCCTCTTCTGGCATATGTGGGTTCCTGCACACATGGGGTACACATACTAACACTTGGACACACACATATACACATAAAATAAACGTTCAAAAAACAGGTACCTTCCCAGTAGTTGTCTGTCAATTTAGACAGGTTGGTTCTTGGTTCTTTGGGGCAGTTTTGGACAGAGACCGATGCTCTCCATAGGTTGGCTCTTTCAGAGTGGCATGGTTATAGACTATTGTGATGCTTGTTGTTGTCCTCAGAGTTTGAGCATCAGTCATGCTGGACCTGAATTCCCTCTGTAGCCCAGGCAGAACTTGAGCTTGCGGTCTTTCCACGGCTGCCCCCGAGTACCTAGGACTATAGGCTTGTGCCATCAAGATTCCATTGGGCATTCCCGTGTGTTGCCATTGTAGGTGCTGGGATGTAGAGAGAGAAGATGAGAGGTGCCGAGGAGGGTCTGGTCATGCAGTGCATTATTGATGAACCTAGTGTTGGAGCACTAACAGTGAGTGGGGAGAGCAGTGATGGCTTTAATGGTGAGGGACAGCATGGAATGGTGAGAACTGTGCCTAGATAGGTGTCTTGGAGGGAGAAATTATTTAGGGTGCTCCCTGGTGTCTGTGAAGCAAGAAAACTGTTCTTTTTGGTAGGCTTTTGGTTACATCTCAAATTTATTTTTTTAATAATTTAATGTATCTTTACTTTATGTACATTGGTGTTTTGCCTACATATATGCCTGGAGGGTGTCAGATCCCTTGGAACTGGAGTTACAGACAGTTGTGAGCTGCTATGTGGGTGCTGGGAACTGAACTCAGGTCCTCTGGAAGAACACCCAGTGCTTTTAACCGATGAGCCATCTCTCTAGCCCCTACATCCTCAAATTTATAAGATGGCTCCATTCATCTGCTTAGTAATTGTTGAGGTACATAATCTGTTCTACCTGGAGTTGGCTTTCTGTATATTACTTTGTTTCAGCTTCCAAGAAACTGTTGGTGTATAGTATAATATTACCACAAACACTGAAAAGCCTTTCTGTTTATGAAGTGTGTGTTAAAGGCTTTAGAGCAATTGTAAGATAAAGGGATCTGTGTTTAAATTGTTCAGTCTTTTCCATACTTGTTTTCTGCCTTACAAGGAGCTGACTTAGTCTTCCTAAAATTTGCCTTTAGGTTTTCCAGATCACCTGACAGTTGTTACCATAGCTCATGTGTAGAGTGGTTTTTGCTTGTGAGATGCTCTCTGAATGTTTGAAGTTATAGTGCTAATTTATGTATTTCTGAAGGTTTTTTTCTTACACCTCTTTTGCATCATCATTTACTATTCTGTTTTCCCTTTTAATTTGTCAAGTTAGCATTTTTTAGTGTATCCGTAGAGTTGTGTGATGTCTCTCTCCATAAACAAATAGAACATTTTTCATTACTTAGGAAAGACCTCCTAACCCATTTTCAATCACTTGCCATTTTCCCCCATCTCTACCCACTGTCCTCATCACTACTCTTTATAGACTTGCCTAGTCTGTGTGTTCCCTGTAAATGGAAATATATAGTAGGCTGAATGTGGTGACCAGCATCTGCAGCCCAGCTCCATCAAAACATTATTATTATTATTACTATTATTATTAATGAGACAGCATCTCACTATGTAGCTCTGGCTGTCCCGAACTCCCTATATAGGCTAGACTGGCCTTCAACTCACAGAGTTCCATCTGACTCTGTCTCCACAGTGCTGAGCTCAAAGGCACGGTCACCACATTGGCTAAAGTACACCTTATTTCTTATAAACACTTCACTTTTGGTAGTGTTGTTACAGTGTCAAAAGTACAGAGTCCTTGTGTGCTGATGCAGAAGTCGCAGCTTGTGCTGGGACCAGAGACTAGGGCAGAGCTTCCCGGTACTGTGTGTGGGACAGACAGTAAACAAAACAAGCTTCTTTCTTAAACAAAACAAGCTGCCTCGAGAGCTAAGCCCCGCTGTCTTCAGTGCTGCTCCTTGCCACGTTACTGCCTTGTTTCCACTTGGAGGTTTTAGCCACCTCTCATAGTCATCGAACCTTCCCTTCCTTCACCTTCCTGTGACCACGCCTTGCTGTTTTCCCCTGTGAATGGGTTCCTGTTTTCAACATTTTTTTCTTTGTTTTGCTGCCAGCCCCTCAGAGCCAACCCTTCACTTCTGTATGTGAGTGGCTGGGCAATCTCCTTCCCCACTAGTGTGCATTTCTGACTAACGGGACACGTGCTCCCCTGCACTAACTAACGTGTCTGTAATGCTGTATGCACCAACCCACACTCCTGCTTCTGTGACCAGCTGGTTGCCTCTTTTCTTTCCTGCTTATTTGATTTCATTGATTTTTAAGGACTGTCTTTGCTCTTATATGCTGGGTTGCTTTTCTCCGTTTTACCAGCCATTCTGGTTCCTTTGAACCTTTCTCTGTTCTCTGTTTCTAGTTGTATTTTCAGGCTTACTTTTCTTTAGTTTAAAAAGTATGCATAGTCACCAACAGCCCTCTTTGCTTTCAGTTCTTTTTTGCCATGTAACCAGGCTGGTCTCAAATTGCTTCCCATCTTTCCTCTGCCTGTGGGATGCTGGGATTACAGGTGTGTTCCACCACTCCCAACTTGAACTCCAATTTAATTTGGATTATTTGTTCTCATCCTTTAAGACCCACCTCTTCACTGAGAACTTCTTGGATGCTATGGCTCATCCTGAGATGTTCTCTTTCAGAATTTCACTTTGTTCTGCCATACGCTTAAAAACTCCAGCATGTAATAAGTAGAGTTCCTAGCGTAGGACATAATGAAAATAAAGACAGATGTTTGCACATCAGAAAGGAGTTCCCTGCAGGAGTAATAGGCACTCACGCCTTAGAGTCCATTGTGGACAGGGTCATTGCAAGGGACCTTGAGAGTCCACATCCAGGGGTCAGTTGGGTCAGTGATTCTCAGGCCCCATGAGTGTCCGAATCACCTGGGAGGCATTGTAAGTACACACATCCTCCATTTCCACCTTGGGAGTTCACACTGAAGCGTCTGTCAGGTCATTTGGAAACATCTCAGTCAGTTGATGCTCTTAATCCTCAGAGCCATGAGCATCTCGTTGACTTGCGGGGTTTGATTGCGCTTGTGTTGTAAGACCATGTAGATAAAGTTTGTGGCTTTGTCCACAGACATAGGGACATAGGGCCTAGAGGGGCGTGCAGATAGTGAGAGAAACCTTCTGATCTCTTTCTGGGTACACCTTCTTAGAAGATAGGGCCTCTTCTTTATTTGCCCCAGAGGAGCAACTACTTAGGCGTTCATCCTTTTAGCCTTCAGTTAGTGATTTGGGTGCTTGGAGGATTCGTTATTGTGTGCTTTATCCTTATTAATCTTCTGCCTGAAAAGGAGCCACCTAGTGTTCAGTTGTTTCGTGGCAGGAGCCTGTTGCTTCTAGTCCACATTAACGTTGATCATAGAGGATCCACTTCAGGTCACTTTATTCTTAATCTTTGTCCCAGGCCTGCAGGGTAGATCTTAGTCCTGTGAATAGAAACCAGGCTGCTGGATTCCTGCATCAGCTTGTGTGGAGCAGCTGTATTGGCAGTAGTGCAGCCATCACCTGGGAATACAGTTGTCTCAGTGTGTTTTAGTCATGTGAGTACAGCGTGTTTTCCTGCTGGAAATGCCAGAAAGTCTGTCTACATATAATAGGGTAGTTATGACCACCCAGGCAACTAAGCTAGTAATTTGTATTAAATGCTGGTTCCTGCTGATGAAACACACTCTCCACCCATTTCTCCAGCGAAAGTCTGTCTTCCTAGTATGGTTTTAAGTTGGGACTGCAGTTCATAATTAGTTCATATTGTTCCACCTTTTTTTTTTTTTTTCAAATAATTTCTGATGACCAGGAGTTCTCAGACTTGTCATATGAGTCACCTTTTGGTGTGCCCTGACTCCCAGTTTGTGTGGGACTTTGGCCTGTCAGGGTGACCTCCACAGTTAACATCTTTTCCCAAACTCCACCAACAGGTTTGTCCTATGTTAGATTCTGTACTTCACCCATCATATTTTGTCCACATGAAGTTTCTTTTGAGATGGATTCAGTGAACACTTAGGAGATGAGGAACCTGAAGCTTACTGATGAAGGCTCGGGTACTCAACTGCCTTTTGGACACTCATCTGTTGACAGGAGTGTTTTTTTTTTTTTTCCTTCCCTCTCACCATCTATTGCTGGCTAGAGTAAGGAAATTCAGGCGTTAGACAATGAACTTTTAGGTAGAAGGTTTAGAGAGCAAATATCTCAAACTTCTAGAGAAAGGTCTTGGGTATAGTATTGAGGGGAGACATGATAGGAGTCATTGAATGCCTTCTTTGGCCAGCTGAATTTACAGAGTGGGGGAGCAGCCGCACAGTGACTGGGGGAGCGTCCTCACAGTGGACTTCACACTGCAGAAGCTCACGTCGTTGGGTTGCACGGTTTCCAGTATGAGCAGCGAGGTGGAATGTAAATATTTATAATTGTGGTGAAGCAAGTTTAAATCTTAACAGAATTTATAATAAGGACATTTTTTTTTTCCCCTAGAAAACTTTCTCTTTTCAGCTCAAGCGAGACTGGAAACTTGAGGCATCTAGTTTTGCAATGAAATGCTTGGTTTCTCATCTTGCATTGTACGTTCTGATATGGCTGCTGCCTGTCATCCTGTATTGACTTCTACCTTTGGCCTTAAGATTACCATTCTACCATCAACTCAGCATCTGCTTTGTTTTGAAATGGTTGTCTTCTAAGAGCCTGGGGCATGTTAGAAATATGCAGAAGTATATGGGAGTATGCAGAGAGGCTAATGGGGGTGAAGGAATTGAAAACACAAAACCAGGTGTGAACACAGCCCTAGCTTCTAGGAAATGTGAACTTGGTTGATCATAGAGAACTGAAACAACTAGCCTGGGCCTAGGTGTGGGGAGGAGACACCTGTGCTAACAGGCTGGGGAGCAGGGAGAAGGGACACCAGCACAGGCTGGGGAGCAGGGAGGAGGGGCACCAGCACAGGCTGGGGTGCAGGGAGAAGGGGCGCCAGCACAGGCTGGGGAGCAGGGAGGAGGGGCGCCAGCACAGGCTGGGGTGCAGGGAGAAGGGACACCAGCACAGGCTGGGGAGCAGGGAGAAGGGGCGCCAGCACAGGCTGGCTTTTGGACCATTTCCCTGTGCATTTCTGTGTAGCCACAGGTTTCACGTGCCGCCGAGTACTCCTTACACTTGCCTTTGCATCACTTCTCCCAAGCAAATGTTAGAGACTTTTTTTACATTAAATCATTCCTGGAGATTTTCTGCTTTGGGCTGTTAGATAAGGCTTTTTGGTGGTTTAATAAGAAGTCTAAGCTGGTGTTATCTTAATCCTCTGTTTGCTTTCATTTTTAGTCCTATTTAATCTTCGGAACAAAGATTAATTTTGGAGGATATTGTTAACCTTTGACTGAACAGGACCGTGATGTGCCTTCTGAATGGCAGAGATCCCTGATGTGACTTAATGAATTCAATTCCCCATGCTCCATTTTGTAGCAAGATATTTACAGTCTTGTTCTTGGTCTACCAAGACTGAACAGTGGGTTGCCTGAGGAGGTGTCGTGTCTTGAGTGGAAGACTTCAGTCTTTTGACCTCTCAGCCTTTCAAATGCTGGAGAAGGGCAGCAATCATGAACCTTAAGGAAGAACCGTGTGCACAGTTTGGCCACCTCACTGTTCGTCTACCGAGTCAGACATTACATAATATTTATCATTAACTCAACACGTACTGAGCTTGTTTGTGGCAGGTGTGGGCTGTGGGTGAGGCTGGTGCTGAGTGTTGTGTCCTCAAGTTGCTTGTAGCTCAGGAAGAGCCCTGGAAGAAGTGAGACAGAGGAACCCATGCTCTGTCTTCTTGCTTTCTCTTGTCATGAATTCAGTGCGAAGGTCATGTGGACAGTTTGGAAAATACAGGAAAGTATGAAGAAGAAAAAAGCTGTCTTCTTTGTATGACCCCAAAGCCCAGCACTTCATCGCCATGTTTCCTGACTAAAAATGGCTTCCAGAGCAAGCCAACCCAGAGCTTTGTCCAGTGAAAAGGAAGCTTTGTGTGTGCTGCTGTTTGGTGGTGAAGAGGGAAAGTCTCTCAGGGAAAACTGGTGTTTTGTTGGGGTGACTGTTAGGTAGCTGCCTCAGAGGTCTCTGGAAGACACACATCAGGCAGCAAGTACAGCCAGGAGCAGGACTGATCATGGATTTCCCTGTGAGGCAGTTCTGAATTACAAGTGCATTCTAGAACTTTGTGGAGATGGTTGCTGGTGTTCCAGATGCTTTTCTCAAACATTGATTTTATTTGCCCTGTCCTGGAGAAGTAGAACAGAGTCATCCCTTGACAGAGTGTGAGACAATGTTAATAATAGTTGCAGTCTGTCCATGTTTAAGGTTGGGAGAGTTTAAGTTGGGGAACCCAGCAAAGGAATATTAAACAGACAAACAAACCAACAAAACACAAATGTATGTATATCCAGGCACACACCATCCCAGTCTGTTATAAACTAGTTTTCACAATATGCCTATCAAATCTAGGAATTTCCATTTTATAGTGTAGCTTTAGAAATGGATGTAGCAGCTGAGTTGCTTGTCTGAGTCACAGTATTCTGTGTTAGAGGCAGTGGCACTCAGACATTGTCTAGTCACAGACTGAATTCCATTGTATCCATGTGTTTATTTTTGCTTTTGAAAAGGAGGCCGTGATGATGAGTGACTCAGGTGATTGAAATGGTGAAGGAGAAGCGGGACCATGAAGACCAGATAGAGCCCTGCACGCTTTTCCTGGGTCTCCGGAGCGGGGATATAACCAGTAGGGTAGCTGAATGAATGGGTGGAGGAGGAAAGAGATCAGAAGAAGGAAGAGTTTGGAAAATTATTATTATTATTATTATTATTATTATTATTATTATTATTATTAT
>NW_026596134.1:27465712-27484257 GCF_907164565.1 Psammomys obesus | reverse complement strand
ATTATTATTATTATTATTATTATTATTATTATTATTATTATTATTATGGTTTAATTTTATGTGGGATTTGTAACTGTCAGAGGTGAAGAGGGCAGGCTGGGTAGGTACTACATGAGAGAGACGTGTTTCTCTTTGCGCTTAGTTCTTTTATCCACTTGCTCAGCAGTTGAGTAGCCCTGTGTGCAGGGCGTGTCCACCGATTCAAAAGGAGTGAACCATGTCCACAAGATTAAGCTCAGCTGATAAAGTAGATCTGTTTGAGTGCCAGGTTGGAGGAAATCCATGCAAGATTAACCGAACATGTTAAAATCTTGTGTTTGTTTCTTTCATTAGGCTTTGAAGACTAGGCCTACATCTTTTGGAACTCTGTGTTCTTAGAACCTAGTTTTAAATGCACCCCTGAACTACAAAGAGATTAAAATCTGACGTAGCGTTTATGATGGAATATTACAGTATTACCTTCTGTAGAAATGGAAATGGCAACCACAAAGCTCCTATATAGGAAGACATCTTGTGAGAAGCCCTAACTTACTGGTAATTCTGGAAAGTGGGCTGATTTGTACTGAGAAGTTGGGTTAAAGTGGCCATTTTGTTTCGGGATTCAGTCACCATTAAAGTTGTGTAAGGTTCTGGTGGCCTACATTTCTTAAAGGTGGCATGTTTCCAAGGCCACCAGATCTATAAAAAGAAGTGCGGGAAGCCCCAAACAGCCAAATTCTGGTTGGATGGATGGGTGCAAATAATGCTGAGAGACAAAAGTAGAGGCAGCTTCTAGAGAAGCTGATAAAACCAGGGCCACTGGGAAAGAGGCCAGATTTAAGGCAGCTATTAATACGAAATTCTCATGCCTTATAATCAGTCCAGTTTCTTCTAGTGTTTTTCATACCTGTTCTTCTACGCCTCATCCCCAAGCAGACAATGTACTTTCTGTCTCTAGAGACCTGCCCATTCTGGACATTTCTTATAAATAGCATCATGATTTGTGGACGTACATGACTGGGTTCATCAAAATTATGATTTTTAAAGGTTCATACATGTCTTTCTACTTCTTTCAGGAAGGTCAGTTTGAGTGATGGTCACAAGAGAAAAGAGTTCATAATAAATACAAAAATAAAAGCTGGACTTAGTTGAAAGTGTGTTAGGGAGGTTCCCCCTAAGCGGCGTGTGTCTGGTGTTTTGTAATAGCCATGGAAAGCTGACATATCCAGTGTGACTTATGGCTAGTAGGAGTAAAATGGAAATTATGACAGTGGTTTTTAAAACCTTGTAAGTGTAACACACATACATACAGATCATAAAGACACAGCCTGATAGGTGGATCAGAAGGCAGGGTAGATTTTAGTTTTGTGGCTGGAGGGAGGGAGTTGGACTGTTGGAGATGGGAAGCTGCAGAGGTCACCCGTGGTGCCCAGAGCTCTTGTATCATGGTGTAATTTAAATATTTCCAGCAAGTTAAAAGCAGTTTTTTTAAAAAAAATGTTTTTATACTCAGCCCTCTTTTCTACCTGAAATTTGTTTGTGACATCAGATGATCTTTTTGCATATAAAATAGGTAATGCAAACACCTGACAGTAAATCACAAATAAATTCATTTTAAAACAATGCTCTGGTATACATGTAATTTTACTATTTTTTTTAAAGATGAAAGCGAACTTGAGTAGTAATGGGATTGATGTCTTTATTTTTATGTAAAGAGTTCACTCTTGGCTGAGTATTTGCTGTTACAAGGCAAGCGTGTCCTCAGGTTTTCAGAGCTGACGAATGGTAGGTAACTTGATTTTACAGTCACCAGTGCTGAGAGCGCCAGTTTACAGAAATGCCTAGGACAGAATGCCACAAACGTGTTCAGGGCTGGTTCAGAAACTGTTGTGAACTCTGTCCTAGTCCGAGTCACACTTCACTGGCTGCTTTTCCTGACTCAGGTCTTGTTGCTTTGACAAGTGCCTGACAGAGGCAGTTTAACACATCCATCATGGTCAGAAAGTCACGGCGGCAGTGGTGCGGGCAGCTGTCCACACACATGCTGGGCCTCAGCACCGCCTCCATTCTCTTTTTGGTTCAGGGTCCCTGTCTAGGAGATGGTGCTGCCCACATTCAGGGCAGGTGTTACGGTGAGACCCCTCAGGAAATGCCCTCACGGACAAGCCCAGAGCTCTGTCGTCCTGGGGCCTCAGTATCCATTCAGATGGACAAGGAGCAACAGCACAGCAGTTTTTAAATCAAACCTGCTAACAATACAGTCCACAGACACACAAGTTTGGTATGTAAATGCTGAGGGATAATGTTAGGAAAATATGAAAAGTCTTTGTTTTCTGTAATTAAACCGTCATATTTCTATAGAAGCAGGGAAGTGTACGTACATTAAAAACACTGAGGGTTTGAAGCAGTGCGATATTTAGTACCTATTGGTACTGTGTGGCTGGACATGCGGTCTGTGTATGTGAGCATGTGCAATCGCGGCCAAGGCTGTGGTAAAGTTGCATGATGCAGTAGGTTGAGCAGTGTGGAAAACACTTTCATTCTGTAGTGTGTTACACTTACTTTTCTTTAGTTTCACTCTTAACCTGGCTATCATATAAGTAGTTGAGACTCTTTATATTTGTTTATCATAAGCTTTACAACACAAGAACTGACTAGTTGTTACTCTATTATTAACCCTCTAGACTAATCTGGTTTCCTCCCAGCATATCTCCCAGGATACTTGTACTTTGTAGCTTTCCTGCTGAGCTCTCTCTGCTGGTGTGTCCTGGATCTCTGCCGTGGCCGAATCCCCTAATTTCTCTTCTAACTCCTCCTCCCCAAGCTGGAAGTCCAGCCCTATTCTCTCCCCTGCTCAGCGATTGGCTGTGGGCTGCTTTATTGACATGTCAAGGGACCACTGGGGAGTAGAGTTTATACTACATGAAGACAGGAGATTTATCAGAACAAGGTTTGCAACCAGGTATGGGGGTACAGAAACCAGCGTTTGTGTTACGTAATAACCGAATGCCTGCAGTAGTGCTTTTTAAATTTTTTGTTTACTTATTTTTGGTAATTGTGTATTCAGAAATTGCTTTTGTCAAATGTTTCATGGCCCACCCCAATGTAGGGCTGTGAATTTGAGGGCTTTGTTGTGAAAAGGGCCATTTGAATGCCAAAAGAATGGCAAGGGCGCAATGGTGACTACTGAGCAGCCCCCTAAACTGTGTACATTTAGCTTTGTGATGTAGTTAACAAACTCTGTTACTTCTCCAAGCACCTACAAGTGCAGATTTTGTCTGAACAGCAGCTTGAAGAATCACTATAGTACATTATGTTTTTTCACTTTGATGTTAATTTTTAAAAAGATTTATTTATTATGTTACAGTGTTCTGCCTGTATCTATGCCTGCACACCAGAAGAGGGCACCAGATCTCATTATAGATGGTTATGAGACACCATGTGGTTGCTGGGACTTGACCTCAGGACCTCTGGAAGCTCAGCCAGTGCCCTTAACTTCTGAGCCGTCTCTCCAGCCACTCATTTTGATGCTGTTAATAAATGGGTATCATATCCTTAAACTTGGGAGAAGGTTAATATGGAGGTTAGATAGACGGCTCAGTGGTTAGAAGCCCTTGCTGCTCTTGCAGAGGACCCAGGTTTGGTTCCCAGCCAGCACCCACGTGGTGGCTCGTGATTATCTATAATCCGTTTCTAGGGGATCCAACTTCTCTCTTGATATCCAAGGGCTCTCCATGCACATGGTGGACATATACATAAAATTGAATAAATAATTTTTTAAAAGGCTGATTACGATTAGGGCATAAAGATAGATACAAATGCATAAAAACATTCAAAGTTGGCCATTGTGTCATGTCTAGCCTGGAAGTACTTAATTTCTTGAGAGAGAGCCAGTCAAACGGCCAAAGGACACATATGGTATGCATGTTATCACAGTAAAGCTCGGACTCATGTCAGCAACTCATCTGCTTCAGCTCCCATGAATTGGTTGTTTCTTAGGTTTGGTGCAGCCGAATTCTAAGTTTTCGTCTTGGATCGATTGCCCTGTTCTTGGGGGATAGTGGCACACTCTTTTTCCTTTTGTCACCAGAGCTAGTGGCCAGTGGTCTGTGATGAAAGCAGTTTGGGCTAGCAGGTTTGGGGGACACCGTCCCAAGTAAAAGGGCAGCGCTGCTCTGAGGGCCTCCTGCCCCTGGGTTGGTGCGGCCCTCACGTTAGCAGCATTTTCTGCATAGCTTCACCCATGCTTATGTCTGCCTCCTGTAGAATAAACACCTACTTTCGAGTTGGCAGGGCCCTGAGCCTTCTGCAGGAAGGAACTGGCTTCAGACGTTTCCAAGTACTCCTTCAGGAAGGTTGCCTTGGAGTATTCCCTGAAAAATACTCCGTGCCATTTGATAGCACAAAGGACTTGATTACTCAGAGAAATCAAATGTCCTTTGTAGGAGTTTGTTACTGTTTCACAGAAGTGTTACTAACAGCCAATTCTTTTTCCTGGCTCCGCGAACTGGTGCTACGGAACTTAATTTCTCTATTCCAAGGAAAGAATTTGAACATGTATGATTGCTCCCTGACGTTTTCAGTCTGCTTTTGGTGTGACGTAATAGTGTCATGTTTTAGTTGTCTGATGTGTCAGTGGTTATGTGATTGCCTTTTCCCCCGGGGGGTAAGGAAATGAGTGAAAAGTTCACAGCTGCCTCGTGAAGTAAGTTATGCCTTGGCACGGAGTGCTGATCACTTGGCACACATAAGCATTAGATCACCATGCCTGCTACCAGGGAACGTTCTGAAGGCGCTACCTAACGCTGCAGGGTTCTCCATAAACTTGGAGCGGTGCAGGGGCTGACGCTTATTGTATCCTGTTCTCATATGTCTTGCCAAGCTGCTCTCACCACGCTCTTTATTGATAGAAAATTAGTTAAACAAAAACCATTTTCTCCTCCCTGCATGGCAGAGGTGATGAAATTTATGAGAAGGTCCATATAAGGAAAGATTTGAAGTGCGGCTTGTGGATACGTACCCTGAGTTTAGACGAAGAACTTGAGTTGGGGGTGGTTTGTGGGTGCCTCCTTCCCTCTCAGGTCTTCATCTGTGGAAATGGTGGAAGGAACATTTGCTACATGTATTGGCCAGGAATTTTAGTTGCAGATACAAAGATATCCCCGGTGTAGACAAAGTGAGTTATTAAAGGAGAATAGCCAGTTTAGTGAAGTGCTCAGAGGACTAAAGAAAGAGAGTGGCTGGCTGTGGTGGTGCAGACCATGAATTTCAGCATGCTAGAGGCAGAAGTGGGCAGATTTCTGTGAGTTTGAGGCCTTCTGGGTCTCATCATAGAGACCAGCCAAGGTTAGGTAATGAAACCCTGCCTCAGAATAAAGTAAAATAAAATAAAATGAAAAAGAAAAAGACTGCAGGCTGAATTTCTGGGAATTGTTGACAGAAGCCACTGTGCAAATATCCCATGGCAGAGCTGCGTTGGTTAGGATGCCCAAAAATTGAAGCTAGAACTAGAGCTAGAATCTCCTCACTTTAACACAGTGGACATTGTTCACTGGGCCACCCTGCTGCTTCTCCTTGTGACTGAAGGAGTCCACAAGATGTGTGTGGTTGGAGGTACTCAGTTCACGAGTCTGCTGGTCCTATGGGACAAGGAAGGCGGGGAGCATAACTCCCTCCCTCAGATCTGTTTTAAATTCTGTTTCGGGAAGGTGAAGTTAGCGTGTTATGGAACAGAGGGGGAAATGGAGCAAAGGGGACTGGATGCCCTGAATAGCCAGTGCCCCTTAATAGCACCTCCTGAAAACCATGCGATGATTACAGAATTATAAGTAACATAGGACTCAGAAGTCTAAGATTGTAAATAGTTCTTAAAGGCACATATTTTTATAGCAGGGAACGGTGCCTAAACCTGCTGTATTTGGGCTCTGCTAATCTCTGAGAGCATGCTGGCGAGGGGGCCAAAGACAAGAGCGGCTACACCTCTTTAGTCCGTGGTGGCTGGGCCTTGTGGATCCCTTCTTTTGATCACAGAGAGTTGAGACTTCTCAGTGGGCCACTGGAAGTTCATTGCTTCCACTAGAAGAATAAATCAGCGTACCTCTGCGATGATATGCTTACACGCTGGGGAAGTGTAACAACATATGTAGCCGGTTACCTAATTTTTATTTTCTTGAAATGCTGTTAGCTTTAGGAGACATTTAGAAATTATGCTTTTTTCGGGACTGACAAGATGGCCCAGTGGGTTAAGGCACCAAGCAGGATGAGTTTGATGCCCGGGACCCACATAGTGGAGGGAGAGAGCCAGCTCCTGCAAGTTGTCCTCTGACTTCTACACCTATGCACTCCATGGCACGTGTTTCCCTGTCCCCACTAAACAAATAATGCAATAAACAAAAGCAAAAGCGACATCCCATTTAGGAAGCTAAGGCAGGCAAGCGTGTGGTGGCTCAGGCCCTCAGTAGCTGCTTGGTGACTACACCTGCTGGCTTCACAGCTGGGCCTTCTGAGGGGAGCATCGCTGCAGGAAGCTTTGGGTGTCCTCTGAGTGTCTTTGGCACTGCCCTTGGTGTGGAGGACGATGGTGGTCTTTAATGTGTCAAGTGAGCACTTAGATGTTTGTTCTTGTGTTTTGAGGAAAATGAATCACAGAAGGAAGAATTTGTGCAAACCATACTTGAGGGAAACATTTACTGAGCAGTGTCTAATTGAAGGTCAAAGTTTTATGGTGAAATAAGCTGCAAAAATACGAAGGACACTGCGCATAACTCTGTTCTGTTCTCTCCTTGGGTGTCTATACATTTATCCTGAAATAATTCCTTCGCGGAGGCACTTGCCATTTTGCTTATAGTCAGTACTAGTTAAGAATTACCTCTCTTGTCTCTGCATAGACATTTTGCCCTAGCCTCTTTTCCTCAGGACATCCCTGAGTCTTCTTATCCTGCCCTCCTGCCCTTTTTGTCTTCAGTCATGTACATCTCCTGGAGAAGATGCCTGTTTATTAGACTGCTCTTTTTCCTGTCAGAGGACAAGTCCCGTACAGGCAGACTGCCAACCTGTTCATCTCCAGCGTGAAGAATATGCCTGCCACAGAGAATAGGCATGTGGATGAGTGACTTTTAGGACTCGTGTTACTGAAGTGACAAACTCTCAGCTCTAGTGTTTGTTGATTGGTTTATTAGGAATGGCATACTCATCCATTTGAATGCAGAAAATAAATAAGCATGAGCTAGGATATGTGTAGTGTTTTTGGAGCCTCTTTGCTTTTTTGGCAGTAGACAAGGAACTCAGATTCAGATGAAAAAAGCCACTATTCTAGAGTAGTAAATGATAAAAATGCATAGGAATTCTCAGATATATTCTTGGGCATGTACCAGGCTTAAAGGCTTTCACTGTCACAGCCAGACAGCTAGGTTCAGGACTGAAGGAGGAGGAATGGGGAGGAAAGAGGGAGGGAGGACAGAGGATCGATCATCCTGCTGCCACAGCGTCATTCAGATGCGGAATCCAGAGTAGTACCTCCTGTTAACCTAATCCTTGTTGGAGAAGCTAAAACAGCACACAAGGGGATGTACTCAGTGAGGATAACAATGTAGGACATTCTAAAATTCTTACTAAGTTGGTTAGTCAGGATACAAGGTTGTTTGTAAATCTTAAAAAAACATTTATTTAGAGGAGAAGTCTGCCTTAGCACTGGTGTTAAGGTCAGGAAACAGCCTGCAAGAGTTGTTTGTCTTCCTGCCCTGTAGGTTCTGGAATCAAATCCAGACTGTCGGCCTTGGTGGTAAGCACCTTTACCTCCTGAGCCATCCCACCATCCCTATAAACCTTCTTATTACTTAATAAAGACATAATGACCTTGAGAATTCAAGACAAAGATTACATATTAGGAGGGTGGTAAGACTCCTAGAAAATAAATGCCTTAAAAATCTTTTACGAGCTTAGGCTCAGCTCTTACATTGCTTACGGAATATTACACAGCTCGTTATGGCAGAATCAGGGATCCTTTTTACTAAAAAGATCTTCAAAAGGAAAGGAGCACACATGCTCCTTTGGGGGATAGTCTGGAGAGCAATTGCACATTTGTTTTGAAATCTGTTTTATCTGATAAACTTTAGTCATGTAGGCTTCTCACCCTCTGCAAGTGTGTTCTTGTGTGTGTGTGTGTGTGCATGTGTAAAACTCTGTAGCCCTGGCTAGCCAGGGAATTTGCTATATAAACCAGACTGGCTTTAAATTCAGAGAATATGCCTGACTCTGCACTGTTGGGATCAAAGATGTGTGCCACCATGCCCAGCAGGCTTTAGTTTTTCTCTGTGTAAGCATGTGTATTTTTAGTGGTTCTGTGTAAATGTATACATTTGAGGACTTGTCATTGTGAAGTTGAGAAAGTGAATGAAAGATGAAAATGAGGATATGACTGCCCCAAGGTAATGGTTGAGGAGGTTTTTCTTGTAGATACGAGGGAGAGAATGGCCAGAGGCATCTGGAAGAGTTCACACTGATCTGGGCCATGAGGGGAGGTGGGGGCAGGGCAGGAGAAGGCAAGTGGACGAGAGAGGATCAAGAGAGTTCCTGCCAGAAATGGCAGGGTTATGTAGGAAAGAGAAGCTTAGAGAGGGTGGGGGTGGGAGAGAGGTGATGCCCAGCCCCTGGGCTGGAGGGGTTTAGGGAAGGGAGCTGGGTGAGGCGTGCTGGAGGCAGCCACAGGTGTGGAGTGAGCTCTGCCCCAGGCTTCTTTGGGACCTGACAGAAGACATGTTCACCAATTAAAGTTTTAAAGGAAGCTTCCATGGAGATGACTAGCTGGTAGATCTTTCCTCAAGTTATACATCAGAGGAAATTGATTATAGTGTGGTGAAAAGAACACATTTAGAAAATGAAGTTAAATTTGAGAAGGAAAGATTGCTGTGTCAACATTGTGTGTTAGGGAAGGAAGGCATCATATTTTTATCTTCTCACTAGATGAACTAGTCTTGAGTGATGCCTACTTTAAAACAGACATGGTTTGTACACATAGCTTTTATCTTTTTTCTCCTGGAAATAAAATTAGGGTGTAAGTGTAGCCAACTCCATTGTATCCTTCCTCCAGCCAAGGATATTGAAAGATTTTTACTTTTTAATCTTTTGTGTAAGTAAAAAGTGTTTATGTGCATGAGGGCTTTGTCTGCAAATCTTCCCCTGGTATCTGAGGACCTCTACAAGAAGGCATTGGATCCCATGGGACTGGAGTTACTTACAGGTGACTGTGTGTTGCCTTGTGGGTGCTGGGAACTGAACCTGGGTCCTCTGCAAGAGTAGCCAGTGCTCTCAACTGCCGAGCCATCTCCCCAGCCCCGTATGTAATTATTTTTATTTTTGTAGCATGTTTAAATGAGACCTTTGTCATGTGGGTTAGCTGCAGTTTGATTCATGGTTTTCATAACTGATCAGAAAGCAGGTGTAACAACGGTCGGAGCCCTGGGCTGGCAGCAGGGGTTTTTTGCCTTAATTTCCTTTGTAGAGTTGAGGGTATCACTGTGGGAGGGTGTGGAAATCTCAGCCAGCAGTGAAAGCCTGTGATGAGTATCTGCTCATAATATACTTGTGCTGTATAGCATTTTTAATATTTAGATGCCAGATAACTCTGCATATGTCTCATCTCAATGTTGGCATGTGAAACTCTTCCCTTGAGAGGAATGCCTGGGGAGCCGCTGCCTCTCCCTTTAGTGTAGGCAGAGTTTCCAGAGAGGACTTGCTGCGCAGACACTTGCTGGGCAGCCCCTGCTGTTCTGTGGAGGCCCCTTTCTGCTAAGCGGGCATCTTTTGTGAGTCTCCCCAGTGTTGCCGAGAAAAAGCCTCCCAAGGTGAGTAATTTTCATCATGAGCTGTTGGTGACTGTTAGAAACAGCTGTCTAAACTTGAGTTGTCCTGCATGCTCAGGAAAAGTTTAGTTGGGCAGTAGCCAAAGCGTGTTTGGCTACCAGGCTAGCATTCTCCCTGTGCTTGGCGACTGAGTCTGAGAGTGAAGTCTCTATTGCACAGCTAGTTACCAGTGCCAGGTGGACTTGAGACATCCCTACTGGATCATTCCAGTCCTGTTCTGGCAGTCACGGGCAGAGGTGCAAATGTGGTGTGTGTGGCAGGCACCTGGTGGTTGGAAGTGCCCAGTGCTGGGGAAGAAACGCAGGTATGGTTAGGCTGGAAGCCATTCCACTTTGATGCTGCTACCGTAGTCTGGACCTGTGAGTTGTTTGCCTGCAGTTACAGTCCAGCATTAAGATAGTTCTTCAGCTATAGTGATTTGGCCTTTATTGTTCATATTTTCTGGATTTGAAGTTTTGTAGAACTTGCTCATTTGATCTGATATAGTCTAAAGAGAAGCAGTGAAGGTGTCTCTGCGGCCACTTCGGCTGCAGCAGGCAGCTTACTTACAGGTGTGACAGTGCAGATGGAGACTCCAGTTGGCTGGGATCCGGGAGCCACCCACTTCTCCCAGTTTGCATTTATATCTAGAAAGCAGGTTTCCTGCAGAAGTCATCTGGCTTTAACAAAGTGTATGGAAATTGCATCTTTGATTAAAAAGTTATTTTTAATCTTCTTAGTGCACATACATTTTTAAATTAATGACCACCTTTCAGTTCATAGGTAAAATGCCTGTTGACCAATAACTAATTTCTAAGATTTTTTGCAAAAAGTAGATTTTTTAGGAGTGGTGTATGGCTGTGATCCTAGCACTGGGGAGCCAAAGGTAGACAAGATTCTTGAGTTTGAGGCCAGCCTGGGCTACAGAGGGGGTTCCAAGCTATCTAGGACTATATACAGTAAAACCCTGTCTTAACAGGGAGAAAAAGAAAGAAAGAAAGAAAAAGAATAAGTCTTTGCTTTTAGGCAATAATCCAGTTTTATTTTCTGTTAGTACTCAGCTTCTTTGACAGAAGTCTTTAATTCTATAAGACATCTGTAATAGAACTATGCATTTTCCCCCCACCAAACATAGGTAATAGGGAAAGTTCAGGGCAGAGGGCAGGGTATGCCAGCCACACCTTGCAAATGGTAGGGGCAGAGGGATGCTGGGAGAACCTGGAGGCCAGGTCTGCTTTGATATGTTAAAGTCTGACAGTAGGGAATCAGACTTTCATCTGCTTGGTATTAAATAAAAGCTGTCAGTGGGCTGAACTTTATAAACAGAGAAGTAATGTACAGTGTCACTTGAAAGAGACTTGCTTAAGGTGGCTTATAAACCTATATTTAAAGGGTGTGTGCTGTACACCATCCTTCCAATTCCTATCACTTTTAAAATAAAAAAATATTTTATGTGTGTGAGTGCTTTGCCTGTAAGTATGTATGTGAACCGTGTGTATGCAGATCTTGGATTGCAGCGCTCCAGATCCCCTGGACCTGGAGCTACGGATGTTTTGAGTTGCCCTGTGCTGAGCCCTGAACCTGGGCACTCAGGAAGAGCAGCCAGTGCTCTGAACCACTGAGCAGTCTTACTAGTCTGTAATACCAACCACTTCTACGATGCTGTTGATCGGTCAGGCTGCCTTTAAAGTGACACTTTAGGATTCACTTCCGTTACATCTTAAAATTCGTCATTGTGTCTCTGTTCTGCATTTATAAGTCTGGCTTATGGAGTGGAGACGCTCACTTGTTTCTTCAGTGGCAGAGAGCGACTAAGGAGTTTGTCCTTCTCACTGTAGGGATGCCGCATTCCCACTGTGCTGTGTGCTGTGCTTCTGCACTTGAGCGTAGTCCCTGCAAGCTCATTCTTGCAGTGTCTGTGAGCTGAGGGGAAGCGGTGCTTGGCACAGGTCACGACTGCAAACAAACACTTCTTTTTCAAATGCAGAACGGCTTGTGGTGATGGTAGTGTTAGTTGCATAAGCACAGATTCAGCTTCTCAAGCATAGAATGAGCAGTGCCCACCCACACCTTCAGTGGGAAGTTGCCATCCCCCTGGAGTCTACTTTGAAAATCACTGTAGGGCTCTCTTGAGGGTCTTAGACAAATACATGTTAGGAAGAAGCTAAAATGTTACCACTATTTCACAAATGTATGGCATGTATTCAGATTTTTAACCACCTTCCTTCCTCTCTTGGTTCTTGGTGTTTTTGTGACTTGAAAGCTGTTTGGCAAAAGGTAACTCTGGAGAGCATTGGGGGATGGCTGGCACCCAGTGTTGTAGAGATGAGAACTAGTTTGTGCTACTGGGGGTGACTGAAGAATGCAACTAGAATGCCCAAGATTTTGGGCACACTACATATTTTTTAGGCAGATGTGAATACTTTTGAAAAAACTGTTTTGCTCAATTGACATTAACAGCATTTCTCAGGAAATTGGATGTATTGAGTGCTTTTTAAGCAAGCACCTAAAAATTGGTTTTTATTTGTTTTGCTGTGTATATGGGGGTATATATGTGCTGTGTGTGTGTGTGTGTGTGTGTGTGTGTGTCTAGGTTTGAGAATAGTTTGAGGTCATCAGTCTGTCCTTCCATATGTGGCTTCTTGGGATGGAACTCAGGTTGTCAGGCTTGGCTGGCTTCAGGCTTGACCACAGACACCTTTCCCGCTGAGTCATCTCACTGCCTCGCCAAGTGCTTCAGTTGCCCCCTTCCTCAGTTTATGCAGACATGACGTTTTGCATTTTGTAGTTGTGCTTGTTTATATCCATTTGGCATGTGTTATAGTCACTGTAAAAGTAAACTTTTAGATAAACCAAATTCAGCATTTTGGTATTTCAGTATTCTTGGAGGCTTCTGTGCTGATGACAGAAGGTTTTTAAGTGTTTCTTTTTCCTAAATAATGTGATGTCGAGCTTCAGTAATGAGTGGAATAGAAACTCAAGGCTTCGTGGGAGGACTTGACTCTCCTGCCTCTTCCTAGAGATTCTTTAGGATGTCATGTGTCTTGGCTCTCCCCTAAAAAGGGGCAGCTGTGGCACGGGCCGTGTGTGTGTGTGTGTGTGTGTGTGTGTGTGTGTGTGTTCCTCTGGCATCGCACCTCTGTTTCTAACTAACAACCGCCAGTGGCTGTGCTTTCAATTATGGCTTTCAGCATTTCTTTGCCCTGTAAGGTGAGGCTCTCTCTAGCTGTCTCAGGGTTGATTTTAGTGACATTCCTTTTTTTTTTTTTTTTTTTTCTGTTTTGGTTTTTCAAGGCAGGGGTTCTCTGTGGAATAACCCTAGCTGTCCTGGACTTGGCTCTGTAGCCCAGGCTAGCCTCTTATCACCAGTAGAATCCTGAATGTTGGTAGCAGCCACACAAGACTCAAGGAGCAGGCCCGCTTTTCCAGCTCATTTTTCAGACTTCCTTCCTGTCTAAGTTTTTAACCTTTAATTGTCAAAAGCTAATTTTTGCTCTGACAGTTTTGGTAGAACTGTGAAAACTCAAAGGTTTTTCTCTTGTTAGCCTCCCTCAGGGTTCTGTATCCGATGATTTGAACTGCTTGTTTTCTGGCTTCCACACTATGACTCCTTTAGGCTTCCCTTTACCACTGTCTTGGGTTTTCACCTTTGATGAATTTTCACTTCTGGAATAAGTTCCTTTCCTTCCTCCTTGTGCTGCATGCATATGTGCGTAGGTGTGTCTGCCTAACCCCATCCCTGTCCCCCACAATTGGGATAGAAAATAAAATTTGTTTTATAATTGTGTTTTATAAAAGTATGGGAGCATACTGATTTTCACATCATATGTGTGTCCTTTAGGCTGGCTAAGTTAATTTATTAGCCTGGACAGTCGTTTTGTAAATTCTCCTGCATTTTCTATGCAAATGGTTCCTGTGATCTGTAAATAAGAAGTTACACAGCCAG
Source organism: Psammomys obesus (assembly GCF_907164565.1). NCBI lineage: Eukaryota > Metazoa > Chordata > Mammalia > Rodentia > Muridae > Psammomys > Psammomys obesus. The sequence goes on along the minus strand of NW_026596134.1, from coordinate 27,470,492 downwards.
AGATGGTGGCATAGGCTTTAGTCCCAGCCCTCAGGGGGCGGAGGCTCCTGCTCTACAGAGTGAGTTTCAGGACAGCCACAGCTACAGAGACAGACTCTGTCTCCCTTCCACCCCCCAAAAAAAGTTACATGTATTTCTTCCTAATTCTTAAGAATTGCACTTTGTATTTCTTCCTCATTGCTCTGGGATCGCCTGGGCTGCACAATTGTAAACATGGGCATTCTTGTTTTTATTCTTGCCTCACGAGAGAATAATTCTCTTTTTCTTTAGGGTTTTTGCTAGTTTTAATCCCTCCCTTCCTTCTCCTTCCCCCTTTTCTTTCCTGTCATCCCATTCATTTCAGGTAGTCCTCTGTCATTCCTAGTTTGTGCAGTTTTTTTAAGGACTATGAGTGGCTGTGGATTTTGTCAATGGCTGTACTGAGCAGTCCTGTGTTTCTCTCTTTATTTTGTTAGTGTGGAGTTACTACACTTCCTTCCCTAACAGTAGGCTCATCTTGACTATGGTGGTCAGTGTTGGTCTTTCATAATGAAGCTTTTAATACATGACTGGATTTGATTTCCTACAGTTTTTACTAAAGTTTTTGTGTCTTTGCTCATACGGGTCTGTAGATTTTACATTTTGGAACTTATCATCAGGCTTCACTTTAGTATTAGTGTAGCCTTGTAAAACAGGTTATGCCCCAGTCCTTATCCATTTCCTGAGGAAGTATATATAATATTGCTCTTACTTCTGTTATTGGTTCGTGGTTCCTAACAACTTCTCCTTTGAGTGTTTGGGAGAATTTACCAATGAAATGGTCTGGATTTGGGATTTTCATTTTTTTTGACAGATTATTTAGAAGTTTTTTCTTGTGTCAGTTTTGTTCATATAAGTTGTATTTTTGGGTATAAAGTTATGCAGTGTATTTCCTTTGATGTGTTTTGGAGTCTTGGCTTCTAGTGTTGGGTCCCATTCCCACCCTTCATTTCTAGCGTTGGCCTTTGGGTGCTGTCTCTTCCTTGCTTAGTCTTATGAGAACTTTGTTTGGTTGATTGCTTTAAAGACCGAGCTTCTGGCTTTGTTCACTTTATGCCTTCTGTTTCATCCACTTCCAATCTTTGTTGTTTTTCTCCTACCAAATGCCCTTTTTCTTGTTTCTAAAGGTCAGCCTTTGGCCATTGGTAAGACTTGATTTCTCCCCCCCCCCCCCCAACCCTCTTTCTCTGCAGCGTTTGGAAGCTGTTAAACAAGAATTCACACATTTTTGGTTTTACAGTCTTCATGACTATTGTTTTGTTATTGTGGCGCTAATAAATGCACAAAATGTTCTAGGAACTTTTTTTTTTGCATATTTTGAGTGTTTTTTTTTCCTTTTGTTGTTTAACTCCATTTTTTCAAGTGGATTCGTTTTGCAAATGAACACATTAGGCCTATTACACAGACTGCCGATTTCCTTGACCCAGGATTCGGAGACTGAGTTATTACCGTCTTACTCTTAGTGAGTCATTTAATTACACTGCCTGTGTCTTACCTGGAATGGGAAATGTAAACCTTGCACAGTAGTTCAAGGTAGGAGTTAATGGGACAGGAGGCTGTGTAAAGGTTGCGACGCAGTGACCACGGCTTCCTGGTAGTCAGGGCTTGATCATTGTGCTCATGCTTTTTGTTAAGTACTGCCCTTAGAGCGATGCTCACTTCCCTGACTCCTTTGTAACCCTTTGGCCCTGCTTGAAGACAGGTTAGACAGCCTGCAGATGCTGCTACCTAAGAGAGGCTCAGGAATTTACAGGCCTCCAGATTGCTCAGGTCCAACCTGGCGTTTTGGAATTCTTTACAAAGACTCTGCCAAGTGTCTGGTGCTGCTGAAACTGTGTCTAGATGCCATCTAGTTCTGCATATGAGCCCTAGCTAGCTTATCCAGAAGGCAGGACTTGGCTTTTTGGAATGGGAAATAGAACCCCAAAATTTGCAGTTACAGCTGCTAGAGAGCCACAGTGGAGTAGGGATAACATGGCTATTTTACAGTCCTTTCATATCCAGCCCTACTTGAGCTCTCTCTTTTTAAATAAAACCTTTTTTTTTTTTAAATGTGTCTAGGGTTTTGTCTGCATGCATGAGTGTGTGCTATGCGTATGTCTGGTGCCCATGGAAGCCAAGGAATGGTGTTATGGGTGGTTATGAGTTACCAGGTGGGTGATGGGAATTGAACCTACATCCTCTAGAAGAGCAGCCAGTGCTTTTACCCAGTAAGCTGTTTCTCCAAACCCTCCCTTTGATCTGTTAATTGTTACAGTGCTTCTGTGGTCATTGCCGTTGTCTGATAGGAAGTTGAAGGCATCTGAAGACTGAAGCCCTGGATGCTTATTCCCTCTTAGGTGCTGTGCATGGGAGCCTCTTAAAGCCTATTTCAGGAGTGAGGGAAAATGGACGTTTTCCCACTGTTAATTGGAAAAACTAGAATGAAGAGTCTTAATAATTGCTGTTATTAACATAACATGGTTGGTCTTTGGACTAAGTTTAAAGCATTCATTGTCATAACTTATTTAATGAGTCTCAAATTCCCTTTACCCATTTAGCATATTTGGAAAACACTAGATTACATAAAAATGCTAAATTTTATAATAGATAGGTGTTATCAGTAATAATAGAGATAGTTTTTTTTTTTTTTTTTAATGGAAAGTTGAGCCATGTAGCTCTGACCTTCGGTGGTTGATGACATGTGTAAGCAGCTTTAGTTCTGAAAACCGTGTGGATTTGCTGCTTGTCTCTGCAGAAGGTCTATGGCCCTCAGTAATTGTTCTGTTAGGGCTGTCTTATTGAATTAGGAGCTGTGCCTACTGAAGCAGGATGATGGTTCTGTTCTTCTCTGGTGTTCTTTTGTGTGCTCATCAGCCTGTTTATTCTTGCCACCCTTGTCTCTCAAAGTATTTCTGGTGTCTAAATCATGTTTCCTTCCTGTGGCCCAATTCCTTTGCAATCCACATTATCCAATGTGATGCTGTGAGAACTAATTACATACCTCTTTTACAAAGACAGGAAGTCTGTTTGAATTTTGTTGTATCTTTTCGTTATTGACCTTCATTTTAAAAAAAATTATTTTTATTTCATGTCTGCATGTATGTTTGTGTACCATACAAACACCATACATCAGTGGAGGCCAGAAGAGGTCTGGAATTGGAGTTAACAGACAGTTGTTAGAGCCACCATGTGGGTGCTGGGAACTGAACTCTGCAAGAGCAACAAGTGCACTTAATCATCAAATGCTCTTCACTGCTGAGCAATCTCTCTGGCCACCTCACTCTGTTTGATGAGCCAGCAATACTGCCTAGGGATTGAAGGCTTTCCTTGAGTACCTTCAGTGTGTTTAACTGTCAAATGCGCCCTTGAAGAAAGAAGCCAGTGCAGCTTAACATTTTCATTTCCTGCTACTTGAAGTTTGGTTTTAAATGACATTATCCTTATCTAGTTTTGTTAATTGAGTAGATCAGTATTGGGACAAGCTGTGGTTCTGATCCAAATGCCTTCCTGTGTCTTTCCTTAGAGCAGGGCTCCAAAGTGTACAATGTAAACTGTGTAGTTTGATTTTGGCACTGTTACTGTGTGAGCCAACCTTTCAGGATAGTTTTAGGTTAGCTGCCTTGTACTGGGTTTGAAATCTGTAACCAGATAGAATGAGCTTTGGTTTCCAGATAAGCAGCAGTATCACTTAAATATTTGTCCCATCCTTTGTAAAAGTAGCAATTGCCTAAACAGATATACTTAAAGAGAATTAAGAAGGGGGCTGGTCGGGGTTGCCCATGGCTTTGGGAGGGTGACTCTTTGGCGATTGTGTGTCACTTTAAGAACAAATCTTTCACTTCTCTTCTCTGTAGGAATTATGGTCTGCATTGGGGCTGTGTAAAATCAATCTCATGATTTCTCTGGGTAAAGGTTTTTATTAGTAAGAATCACCTGAGAGATATTAGAACCTTTAAAAGTTCTAGTCTGTTCTTGACTTAATTAAAGGGGAAAGTATTTTAAATTTCTTGAAAGAACAGATATTGAATGTCCATGTGATACAGTGTCTGTTCATTAGGGAAGGACCAGGGTGGACTAATACAGAGCTACAGAGAGGCCAGTGCCCCAAGGGAGGCTCTGTGGCCTTGTGCTGTTTAGAGAATTGGAGAGATGTTGTTTCCCAGTGAATAAGGGGAGAAAGGGTTAGTATCAAAGATGGCAGGAAGCAGTGGACCTATGTTTGAGCATCGGGCACTGTGGACAGATTGAGGAACTGAGGATGGATAATTAAGCAGCTGGTGAGGAGCTATAGAGGGATAGTTGAGGAACTGTGTGGACTAAGATGATTGAGGAGCTGTGGACAGGTGATTGAGTAGCTGCCAACAGGTGATTGAGTAGCTGTGGACAGGTGATTGGGGAGCTGTGGACAAATGATTGAGGAGGTGTGGATGGGTGATTGAGGAGCTGTGGACAAATGATTGAGAAGCTGTGGATGGGTGATTGAAGAGCTGTGGGTGAATGATTGAGCTATTGATGGATGATTGAGGAACTGTGGGTGGATGATTGAGGAACTGTGGGTGGATGATTGAGGAGCTGTTGGTGGATGATTGAGGAGCTGTGGATGGATGATTGAGGAGCTGTGGGTGGAGGATTGAGGAGCTGTTGATGGATGATTGAGGAAGTGTGGGTGGATGATTGAATTGCTGTGGACAGATGATTGAGGAGCTGTTGATGGATGATTGAGGAGCTGGGGACAGATGATTGAGGAGCTGTGGAGGGAGGATTGAGGAGCTGAGGACAG